>NW_004798828.1:12880-16307 GCF_000002075.1 Aplysia californica | reverse complement strand
GAGGAGGAGGAGAGGGAGGAGGGTCATGTTGACTCACGATCAGGTTGGGATGGTGAGGAGGAGGGTAGGCGGTGGGTAGAGCGAAGAGGGTTATGTGGGCACACGATCTGGAGAGCAGGGGGGAGGTGGAGGTGGAGGTGGAGGGGAAGGAGGAGGGAAAGGGGTAAAGAGGGTGATGTGGACACATGATCGGGTGAGGAGGAAGAGGAGGAGGAGGAAGTGATGGAGGAAGAGGAGAAAAAATGAGGAAGAGGAGGAGGATGGACGACGGGGAGGAGGAGAGTTATAGTGAGGTGGAGGAGGGACATGTGGACGCACGATCAGGTGAGGAGGGGAGGAGGAGGAGGAGGAGCCTTTTCTTCCACCTATAATACACCTTCCCATTGACCTATTTAAAACCCCACCATCCCCCCCCCCCCAGTTCCAGGAACCAGAGGCAAACGTCTCCTGACGGCCCGCAGTACCACCAGACCTCGGACACTGAGTGACTACCAGAGGGCTGAGCAGTTTCTGAGACGTCTCAGGGAGCAGGTCGGTCCCGAATTTTTTTATTTTTTGTTTCTTAACCCTACCCGTACGTCGTGTTTTACTATCGTATCCATATGACCTGGGGAACTCTGAGCCACCACTTAACCCTACCCGTACGTCGTGTTTTACTATCGTATCCATATGACCTGGGGAACTCTGAGCCACCACTTAACCCTATCCGTACGTCGTGTTTTACTATCGTATCCACAAGACTTGGGGAACCCGATCTGTACGCTTTGCTTGATTTTTTTGAGAAATACAGAAAGTTTCAAAGAGATCTTCGTACAAGAAGTATTCTAAAATGTGACGAGTACAAACCCGGGGGTAAAAATTTACCCAATGGCATACGGATAGGGTTAATAATATTGGTGTTTTAACGTCCCTATGACACATTAAGAGCTTAAACCACCCACGCTGTCGATTTGTAACCGCGCAAGTCTCTCTCATTCACGTCATCTGCTCTTTCTGTTGCCCAGTGCACACAGTTTCAAGAATCATTGTCCCTAGTCCCGTAGAAATGAGCCTCGTCGTTAAAGGAAACAGACCATAGAAAAATCTCTCTCTGTTTCGCTTGTCTTCCAAAGTCCACAAACTCTTTTTCCCCTCTCTAAAGCATTGTCTGTGGATAATCCTTGGTGGACAAAACTATGATATAGCTTCATTTTCAAATTATGCTTTAAGATTAAGTCCTCGCTGACTCTGTTATTATTATTATTACTCTTGTTATTATTTTAATTCCCTCTTCTTTTTCTTCTTCTTCTTCTTCTTCTTCTTCTTCTTCTTCTTCTTCTTCTTCTTCTTCTATCATTGTTGTTCTTGTAATTATCATTGTTGTTTTTGTAATTATCATTATTCTCTGTGAATGCAGGTGGCCGAGGAAGAGCTACAGACCCACTACTCTGACGCCAACCACGACGACTTCATCCACGCCGTAGTCTCCAAGCTGCACAGGATCGAACCCCCGACCGTCTACACGCCAAGCCTCAACTTTGCCCACGGCCCCACCATCGCCGGGAAACACAACCACAACAGCAACAGCGACCACAACAACCACAACCACCACCACCATCCCCACCAGCAGGAGCACGAGGATATAGGCGCCCGATTCGATCTGGTGTATCCGATTCGACTTCTCGGGGGAGTGCGCACGCAGCACGAACAGAAAGCCACCACGCCCAGCCCCACACTAGGCCCGGGAAGCCCCGGTATACGAAGTACCCCTCTAGGCTTGCCTGAGGGCGGGGCTTTAGGGCCGGGCTCCAGGCTTATTATGACAGCCCCTCAGCCAATGAAACCGTGGACAACCATGTCTTTGAACAGTCTGCCGGCGCATGCGCGGCCCAACGCCAGTTTGGACAACTTCCGGAGTATCCTAAAGTCGCGGTTCACTCGAAAACCTCTGGATGAGAGGGTTAAGGATTTTTGCAAGGAGCTGGATGAAATCAGATTGACAAGGAGTCAAATTTTGCCTCAATCGGTGAACGGAACGTGATTGTTGTTGATGCTGTTGTTGTTGTTGTTGTTGTTGTTGTTGTTGTTGTTGTTGTTGTTGTTGTTGATGATGATGATGATGGTGATGATGATGATGATGATGATGATGATGATGATGATGATGATGATATTTACCTACCTTCTAGAAGCAACTAAAGTCATTCTGAAAGCTGAACTCTCGGTCCCCATTCCTAGTACGGACCAGAGATTTTGAAAAAAACCCATCAACAAGCACCCCCCCTCCCCCCTTCCTATGTGACTGTGTCTTTGGAATCTCGGACACATGTAGCGAAACACTGATCAGGGAATTTGAAAAGTTTATTTTTTTCGTAAGAGTTTTACGACACTTACAACACAATAAGGTCATGTAAGTGTCGAAGATTAGAGGTGTTACAAGGTAGTAACAAACACAAAAAGAAGGAGAAATAAGGACAATATATGTTTCATAGGAAAGAAGGAGCAAACCACCATATTGAGTAAGCATCAATGTAAAGTAGACATGCATGTAAATTTTAATAAAATTAATTTCGAGAAAAAAATGCAGTATTCCCATTTTACCAGAACTGTTGACTTCAAATATTATGTGTTTTCAGTGTGTTAGTACGGGTAAGGGTTTAACGCTATTAGGTGATTTGTGAATCGGAACCTCCGAATTAAACGTCCGACTCCGATTGGAATGATTCAAAAGGGTTGAGAGCATTGAAAACTCTACAAAACAGAATACCACCCAATTTTAAGAACGCCCAGTCTGGGATTCGAACTAGGGCCTTCTGCTCCGCTTTCCAGAACGATAGCACTTGAGCTGACGGGGCGCCATACCTTTATATCTGAAGACATTGTTATATATATATATAATTATACTGTTATATATAACATATATACTGATGTAATGTGGGCCGGCATACTGAAGTGAATCTATTTTGCACTTTCGGTGTCGTTGTGGGCGGAGGTGGACCACATACCATAGACGTGTAGCAGAATGTCCCAGTCTGTGTACTATGACGTACATACCATAGGCGTGTAGCAGAATGTCCCAGTCTGTGTACTATGACGTACATACCATAGACGTGTAGTAGAACGTCCCAGTCTGTGTACTATGACGTACATACCATAGGCGTGTAGTAGAATGTCCCAGTCTGTGTACTATGACGTACATACCATAGGAGTGTAGTAGAATGTCCCAGTCTGTGTACTATGACGTACATACCATAGACGTGTAGCTAAATGTCCCAGTCTGTGTACTATGACGTACATACCATAGGCGTGTAGCAGAATGTCCCAGTCTGTGTACTATGACATACATACCATAGACGTGTAGCTAAATGTCCCAGTCTGTGTACTATGACGTACATACCATAGGCGTGTAGTAGAATGTCCCAGTCTGTGTACTATGACGTACATACCATAG
>NW_004798828.1:5320-10334 GCF_000002075.1 Aplysia californica | reverse complement strand
TGTGTGTGTGTGTGTGTGTGTGTGTGTGTGTGTGTGTGTGTGTGTGTGTGTATGTTCCTGCGTGCGTGTGTGTGTATGTGTGTTTGCGTGTGTGTGTGTGTGTGTGTGTGTGTGTGTGTGTGTTTGCGTGTGTGTTTTGTTACTTTGTTTTTGTTTTCGTTTTCTTGAAGGGGCGGTAGGGGGTGGTTTTTGCCAAGTCCATGGCCCCCCACTCCAGCATGTTGATGACCTAGAATTATAAAGTTCTATCTACTTCGTACTCTGTGCCTAGTTTTGAGAAATTTTAAGTTTAAAAAAATTAGTTACACAGCATGTCAAGCTTTTTCGAATGCATTATCTTAATAACGACTCCGAATTATCTTACGATTTTGATAGAGTAGATGGAGCATTTGGTTTTTTATCACATGGTCTTATTAACTCTAAACGGCTAAAAATGTCATAACTTTACTGAGGTAGCGATGTTACAAACTGAACTGACCGAGGAGGGGGGGGGGGTGGTGTGGGGATGGCGGTCATCAAGACATCATTCTGGCCCGCTATACTTTGGTTCAGGATTCCATCCCAAGAGACATAGAAGGGATTTATATTTTTTGTTTGTTTCTGGGGTGTTTTTTTTTACCTTGTTCGTTTATTTGACTTGGGTGCTTGGTTCATTTTTTAAAGTTTATATATTTCTATAATTTTCAAAATACGAATTTTTGTTTATTTGATCAATTTTTCAGTTTTTTTCGGGGGAGGGGGATTTATGAAGGCGATTGTGGGAAGGGGGGATGTTCAAGGAAAATCATCCAAACGATAAATCTATATTTGAGGCATCATTGTGAATTCAAGCGTTCGGCAAAATAATGAAATCGGAAATATCGTCATTTTTCCTCCAGTTTGACCATATTATTTTTTCATTTTTTGTTTTTTGGCACAACACCTTTAATGTCCATTAAAACACATAATATTACAGTGAGGATATTCATAAAAAACGTTGATTAAAGACACAACAAATGTCAATTTTCAGTTTCCAAGGACTCTCAAGCTTTGGAAACCAACAAACTTTGGTGGCCATTCTCTCGTTAACTGTACCTCTGAAACCAGGCGACCCTGACTTCCTTCAATCGCAAATATCTCGACTACTCTTCATGACTGCCGCGTATTTTTTCCATCAAAAGCCTAGTGGTTAGGCCGTCGGACTCGTAACCGTAAGGTCGTGAGTTCGAATCCCGTCAGGGGCCCGACGTTGTGTCCTTGGGAAAGGCACTTTACACGAATTTTCCTTACTTCACCCAGGTGGAAATGGGTACCCGGCTATAGACAACGAAAGATCTTGTCAGTATGTTAGTGTTTAAGCGTTTAACCAGCTTCTAGCACTGTATGTTTCCCGGGAAGCTGAGAATGTTTCTGAGTGTTCTATGGTCTGCTGGGGTAATAATATAGTGTAAAGCACATAGAGCCTGCTGTTGAGGGGGGATATGCCCTATACAAATGCTATGCAAATGCTATTTATTATTATTTGTTATTATATCAAAAGATGCTCAGATAAACAAGTCTTAAGATGATACCAATAACATTTGGTGCCCAAAACCCGACGAGCCCCTGATTCTCTCGCGTCGTGACACATAATAATTGTGAGGCAGCGTGGTGGAATCAGGCTCTCGTCAAAATAATCAAAGTGAAGAAACGTGCATTTTTCCGCTGGTTTGTGAATTTTTATAACAATTTTTGTTATTTGGCTCAACACCTTTCATGTCCATTAAAGAACTCATTTCTGTGTGGATTTTTCTGAAAAACGTTGATTTTAAAGGCACAAAAAATGAAACTTTTCGGTTACCACGGACTCTTAAACTAAGGAAATAATTAATCTTTGGCGGCCATTTTCTCACTAATTTTGCCTCTGAAAAGAGGTGACCGCCACCTCCTTCATTCACAAATATCTCGACTTGTATTCAAGATAAAAGGATATTTTTTCAATCAAATAAAGACAAATGAACAAGCTTTAAGATGATACCAATAACTCTACATGCCCAAAAATTGACGAGAGCCTGATTCCTCCACGCTGCCTCACATATGTTTCTTTCTCCTTTACATTTACAAACTATTTTGGGGGGGTCGTTAACATTATTAAGAACAACCAAACACAAAGGATCGGAGCAAGAAGGCATTTTTTAAAAATCTCGTGTCCTTTTTTCGTGTGCTATATTATATCAGTCAATCATTTACTAGTAGAATAAGACTTTGAGAGAAAAGGTACAATGATATTTCAACATGGAAATGGAACAATAAGACAACAATAAGAATAACAACCATGAAATATAATATTTTTTGTTATTATATATTTGATTGATTAGCGTGTTTTTCCCTAAGCTTTTGTCACCCATTCCAGCTCTCCCCCCCCCCCCCCCCAACCCCAACTGTCTGGCGGGGGAGGGGGTGTACATACCCCTTTTCTCCCCTCTCCTCGCACAAAGAGACTAGTTTTTTTTGGAAGTTCTGTGTCCTATCCAGATCCTACACAGATCCTATCCAGATCATTTCCAGGTCCTATCCAGATCCTATCAGTTTATAAGAGTACGCAGCACAGTCACATAGAGGCCGCTTCCATTTGGTGGCGGTGTTAAAATGTAGAGTATCCTCCCCTGGCTAGAGTATGGCCATGGGTGGTTGGCGGGTGTTCTGGTGTGGTTTGTTTCTTCTTTCCTATCAAACATCTGTCGTCCTTATCTCCCCTTCTTCTTTTTTGTGTTTGTTACTCTCTTGTAACACCTCTAATCTTCTGGCGCTCATATGACCATGCAGTTGCGAGCGCCGTAAAACCTGTACTAAAAGAAACAAGAGTATGGCCTGTAGGAGGACTAGCCAGCCTCTCTGGGATTACCCAAGAAGGCCTAGGTAGAGCCATAGCTCTTTGGTTCCGGAACACCACTTAAGTGACCATTTGTGAAGCGGGTTGACAAAATGAATTACTTCTCGGATTTAAGCCTTAAGAAAATAGATCATCATGTTTATTGGTGAAGTTTAAACAAATGATGTGTACGAAATAATAAAAGACAGGTTATAGTTAAAAGTATGGCATCAAAAGAAAATCTACACTTTTGACCCTAATGTCGATTTTTAGCCAGTATCTTCATTTGTGGATTTCGAGAAGCAACTCATTTTGTCAGCACGCCTCATATTTGGGGGTACCGATTTCGTAAACCCTAGATCTGCACCTGGTCCAGTGTTACATCTACTACCTATTTTCACCCATATTGGGCTTCTCTGTCTAATTACGTAAAGTTTGAAAACCCACACAAACAAATCCATCAATATTTGACTGAATTATAGCTGTTTTAAGGTAACACCCTTCGTGCTTTGGTGCGTAACATTGTGGAATCCTTTGCGTGCTGAAAGAGTTAGACAGCTCTGAATGCCATCTCAGTCTCTGTCAGGTATTGATTGGTACTTATCGGATACCAGAACATCCCCTGGTAGTTGGCCAGTCTGGCTTGTCCATTCATATTTGTGTAGCCACAGTTGGAACCACTGAACCACCAACCACCCCCGCGAGTTGAAGGACAGTTTTTTCTGGGGAGGAAAAAAATCGTGAGAGCTTAACAACCCTACCAACGTCAATAAAAAGTGTTGACTTAACGTCCATACCAACGTCAAAAAAATGTGTGAGAGTAACGGACATATGAACTTCAAAAAAGTGTGTGAATTTAACGGTCTTATGAATGTAAAAAACGTGTGTGAATTTAACGTTCTTATGAATGTAAAAAACGCGTGTGAATTTAACGTTCTTATGAATGTAAAAAACATGTGTGAATTTAAAGGCCATATGAATGTCAAAAAAGTGTTTAACGTCCATACCAAAGTCCAAAAAAGTGTGTGAGTTTAACAGTCATGTGAACGTCAAAAAAGTGTGTGAGTTTAACAGTCATGTGAACGTCAAAAAAGTGTGTGAGTTTAACAGTCATGTGAACGTCCAAAAAGTGTGTGAGTTTAACAGTCATGTGAACGTCAAAAACGTGTGTGAGTTTAACAGTCATGTGAACGTCAAAAAAGTGTTTAATGGCCATTTAAACGTCAAAAAAGTGTTTAATGGCCATTTGAACGTCAAAAAAGTGTTTAATGGCCATTTGAACTAGGCATGGGCGAAGTCGAGTCTAGGTTCGGAATTCGACGAATTCGTGGGGTCTGAGTCGGAGCTCGAACTTTGGGCAGGAGGTCGAGTCCGAACACGAATTCCCGAACTAGGGCAGCCAAGGGGAAAATGGAACACGAGGAGTGAAAACATATTTAATTTGTTTAAAACTGTGAATAATTTTACGCAAAACTGCACCCAAGAAACATTTTTGGACGCTCAAAATTTAGATTTACCGATAAATGAATAAAAAGACATAAGTTTGAAAAGTTTCATAAAACACGATGTCTGATTTCTATTTTCCCCTCGCTGTGTTCAAAAGGAAGCGGCGAGTTTGAATTGGACTGTTCCACAATTGGCCGGATCCGTTCGACTCAATGAAAGTTACATGAGCATTTAGAACGCACTGATTCGCTAGCAGTTACAAATCCCTTCTGCTGGTGGTTAGGCCCTAAGAGGCCAAGGTCAAATTTACGCACTACGGTGACAGACGAGCATTGCGTCTCTGATTGCACCAATCACAATTTCAACTGAAAGATTATGGGATGCCTCGAGATGCTGCAAGCGATCTTCACGTCAAATTCCAATCTCGTGATTATCCCAGCCTCCTTCTTTCTTTGGCTTTAACTGCGATCACGCACATTTCCCTACTTTTCTTCTCTTCATTGTACTACTACTAGTACTACATGTATTTTCTTACGACCTGTCTGGCACTTACATTTACATTGTCACATTTCTTGTCTCTTTTGCATTACTCCATGTTTGTTTTCAACCTTGTATGTTTCATCTTGTCATAATAAATGTTGATTGTGATATAGATCTAGAATCTAGATCTAGATCTATTACTGTTATTTTTTATAGACTTGTGTCTTGCTGACTGTTGCTTTGATTAATGCATGGTCT
>NW_004798828.1:2189-3752 GCF_000002075.1 Aplysia californica | reverse complement strand
CTTGTAACACCTCTAATCTTCTGGCGCTCATATGACCTTATGCAGTTGCGAGCGCCGTAAAACCTCTACTAAAACTAAACTAACATACCCAAACTTTATCCACGAAAACCTTCCGGCCTCTCCAGAAGAGACAAAGTGTTTTTTACTCCATTACATATCGGACACACCTCCCTGACACAAAAATACCTCCTTCAGGGAGATAAGAAACCGTTCTGTGTCGGACACAGATTTCACCATTAGACACATCTTAACAGGATGTCCAGACTTTGGAGAGACCCGCAGGAAGTATTTTAACTGGCAAAAAATTTGCAAGATCTGTTCTCCGTCGTTGATCCCAACTGAATTCTCGATTTTGTAAAGACCATTGGCCTTCACATTAAATGGTAAATACTGATGTTTTAATCTAAAGTAAACTGTCATTCTTAGAATGAATATTTTACCACAAACTTTTTACTTTTTGATTGAATCATTGACCTAAGCCAAGCCATGCTGTGAACTGTTGTGAATGCAACCAACTTGTGTTTCGTCTTCCCATGTCACCTTTATGCAGTTGCGAGCGACGTAAAACTTACTCAAAAATATTTGTCCATTATATGCAAACGAAACAACAAATTACAACAACAGAAGGTATGACATAATTCTAATACGTAACGGATCGATATGTCAATCAGATGGAGTTAGACAAAGTACAGGTGTGAACACCCAAACCAAAGAGCCAGCGATGTCTGATGTGGTCCATCTATCTTTAAAATAGAGCGAGTTGTTTGCTTTTTTTTGTTCGGCATTTCATCTTTGGTTGTTTTTGTCTTTTTTCTAAAAACTATAATATCCTATTATGATTTTTTGTGTGGGTTTTTTTTGGTGTTTGGTTTTCAAGATGGCCTTTATTCACCTCGACAAAAATCTACATTAGAATTACAAAGTTTTCTCTGACATTTTTGGTCATTTTGAATTGGTGCGACCACAAAATCGGAAATAAAATGTTTTATCAGCTCTATCAAAGTCGTGAGAATAATGTTATTCAGAGTCGTTATCAAGATATTCGAAGAATTGCATTCGAAAAAGCTAGACATAAAATTGTGAAACTCCAACATTTTGACGTCAAATTTCTCACACCTAGGTTCCCAGAAGCTAGAACTTAGTACTTCTAAGGTAGCGAATAGGTGACCATAATAATTTGGACAGTGACCCACTTTCCGAGTTTCCTCCAGCACTGAGTATATAGTCAGGCCCGGCGCCGACACCAAACGTGGAGTATATCCTCGAGTAAGAGCTGCTGCCGATCTTCATCTTCAACCTCAGAGTATGCTTCTTACCCACCATCAGCTCATGGATGTTACGAAGACCTGCAACAATATTTTTAAAGGTGAGAACAATTATATTATAATTGTATTCTGCTTTTTTTCTGTATTATGTTTTTAAACCAATTAGCTTTATTTTACTTTATTTTTTAATGTTCTTTTATCTCCTTTTTTTTTCTTAATTTACGAGGTAATAATAATAAATGACATTTATATAGCGCTCAACCCCGAACAAAGTACACAGGCTCTGAGCGCTTTACAA
>NW_004798828.1:0-1155 GCF_000002075.1 Aplysia californica | reverse complement strand
CTCGTTATCAACATATTCAAAGAATTGTATTCGAAAAAGCTTGACATGATGTGAAGCTAAAAATCTTTGACGTCAAATATCTCAAAATTAGGTACTGAGTAGATAGAACTTTGTGATTCTGAGGTAGCGAGGCGTGCTCTTGTTATTAAGGCGCGCTCATATGACCTTATGCAGTTGCGAGCGCCGTAAAACACTTACCAAACAAACAAACATTCATCAGGTTTCATTAACCTAACAGCGTACAAGCGGTGTTGGTAGTCTAATGATCACGCTACTGGACTCGTAATCGTATGATTGCGGGTTCGTGGGTTCGAGCCTCAAGCCCGATGTTGTGTCCATTGGTTGTGTCTTTGAGAAAGTCACTTTACACAATTTTCCTCACTTCCCCTGGTACGGTTAGGTGCCCAGTCACAGAAAGGGAAAGATCTTGTCAGTATGTCAGTGTTTGAGCGCCTGTAGAATTGGCAGCTGACATTGTATGATTCCCAGAAAGGTGAGATTTTGTTCAGAATGACATTAGGTGTGCTGGAGTAATACTATAGACTTTGTAAAGCGCATAGAGCTTGCTGTTGAGCGGGAATTTCCTCTATACATATTATCTATATCTATATCTACATATTATCATATTTGTGAAAGCTCGTCACTTTGGTCGCTTAAAACTTCCGAACCACTTAACTTCCGAATTATCGGAGGTTCAGAATCATTGAAAGGGTGCACAGTTATATTAAAGAGTCTGAAGTCAGTGTAGTTTAATTTTCAGTTTTTCATTAGTTTCGGTTAGATCTAACCTTGGGAAAGTCCGTCTTCTCACACGCCTTTGTAAACAAGTGAGGCGTCCGTTCACAAGCAGTACGCACTGTTTCCACACCTTCGAAATTCTAGGGTGTACAACCCCGAAATCGGAATTGAGGATTAATCTAAACTTCCCTTTTAGGTGATACCTACAGCTCTCTTTCAATAATTTGATCATTAGCCGATTTTTGTCTTGCGTGAAAACGACTTGACGATCGATTGTTCTGAGTCTGTTCATTGAACGGGAAGCTAGTTAGTCTGTTATATATGTGAGGCAGCGTGGTAAAATCAGGCGCTCGTCAAAATAATGAAAGTGAAGAAATCGGCATTTTTCCGCAGGTTTCTGAATTTTTATTAATTTTT
>NW_004798827.1:67034-68243 GCF_000002075.1 Aplysia californica | reverse complement strand
GACAGACAGACCGAGATAGAGACACAGAGACCGAGAGAGATAAAACACAGCTAATTTGTCTCACTGCAGCTCATTACCTCCAATAATCTGAATTCACCGTTCTACTAATATTAATAATTATCGACGTGACGCAGATAACTGCCAACAGTGTTTCTTTGTTTCGTAAGCGTTAAGTCGTTAAGACACCACTATTAATAAAACAGCCCACAGGGGGGTTTGGCCAACTAGTCTTTCTCTTCGCTTCTTTTCAAATCCTTTGAACTCTTGGTCACGCAGATCGAAATTCAAGGACTAGATAGATAAAGACTTAACAAATGAGTACAGACACCTCTAACAAATTCGTTCTGTAATAATGCTTTTCTTTGTCAGCATGAATTGGTTATTTTTCTTTTATCTAAGCTTACATACAGTCAACTACGGAGGAGTTGATGCCGCCGGGGGAGTGAAAAAAAGATTTACTCATCCGAAGTCCGCAACTTTACCGTTGGGATTTGTAAAGAAAAGAGGCGCTGGTACCCGAGAGAAAGATCAGCTTAACCGAATATCAACTCAAGCGAGTTCCACACAAGCGAAATCGACTGTACATTAAAAATAATGACAAAAGATAGGTATTTGTATACACCGCCAATCCCTGCCACACAGCAAGCTCAAAGAGATGTACAATCTAAACACAAGCAGACCTGATGGCATTCTGGAACAATCTCAACTTCCCGGGAAGCATACAGTGCAAGGGCTACCATTTATCGGCGCTACAACTACAGCACTAACATACCGACAATAATAAGTTTCGCTTTCTGTGGCCGGGCACCCATTCACACCTACTGGGTGAAGTGAGAATAATTTGCATGAAGTGCCTTTCCCAAGGACACAATATTGAGCCTGAGGCTCAAACTCAAACCCGAAAATCCGAACCCCACGATTACGAGTCCGTCGGGCGGGAGATGAGTTTGTATTGTTTTGTTTTGTTTTGTTTTTGTAAGTTTTACAGCACTTGCGACACAAATAAGTAATATCAATACCGAAGATTAGAGGTGTTACTCTAAAAGAAGATACACAGAAAAGAAGGAGAGGTACGGACGTTGGATCGTGTTTGATAGGAAAGAAGGAGTAATCCACACCAGAACGTTCGCCAAGGACCAACGGAGGAAGGGGAAACAAAAAAGGGCAAGGGGGAGGGGGGGAGAAAAGAGTGGAAGGGGGAAGAGAAAA
>NW_004798827.1:63683-66083 GCF_000002075.1 Aplysia californica | reverse complement strand
GAAGAGGGGGCGGGGGGGAGAAAGAAAGGGTCCGTGTGTGCGAGGGTGTGTTTATGAGTGGATGTTAGTGTACTGTATGTAGGTGTGTGTATATGTGTGTGTCTGCGTGTGTCTGTAATCATAATATTATGAGTGTGTATATTATGCGCGCGATCGCGTGTGTGCATGCATGCCTGCGTGATTTCACGGTCAAGTTGTATAGGGACAAATCAAGACTGACAAACAGAAAGGAGAAAAATAACAGGGAAAAAAGCACTACAGCCTACCAGCGGGCGCCATCCCGTTCTATCTAACAGCCCCAACTTGAGCGTTTGTGACTTGTGAGTCAAAGGCCATTGTAGCGACGTGTTACCATGGCAACCTGTAGCTGTTTTGGGCGAGCTGCTTCTACAACACACGCAGACAAACCTGCTTTGAACCCACTGGCTGGAGCAATAATGTAATCATACAAGTTTCATACCCCCATTGACACTATTCAGATAATTTAGGAGGCGGGCTTCGACGCTAAGTTTTAGAAAGAGTAAAACGGCACTTTTTAAAAAGTTTTAGTTAGAGTTTTACGGCACTTGCAAAACAGTAAGGGCAAAGTACCGAAGATTAGAAGTGTAACAAGATAGTAATAAACACAAACAGGAGAGATAAGGACGATAGGTGCTTGATAGGGGAGAAAGAGCAAACCATACCAGTGCATCCGTCAGCCACCCACGTTTTACGGCATTTGCAACAGAAATAGGTTGAACAAGTGCGAAAGATTAGAGGTGTTACAAGACCGTAGCATACATTACAAACTTAAGTGGGTTTAGGGGAGGGGGGCTACACCTGAGGGCTATCGCGCTTATTAATGAACCAAATTTTACCAAATTTCACACGAACAACAAGCACAGTAAGGCGTCTTAAAATCCGCAATCAAATTTGAGAGAAAAAAAGTTAAGTATCCATGGATACGGCGGCAACATTGGATTTTGTTGACATGTCCTACGTAACGAATATCGCACCCGAGAACCACCCGCAACCAAAAGCTATGTTGTGTAACATTTGAACCACCGTAACCGAATCAGAAACATGAATAATATATAGCACATTTCAAGGGCATGCATATTGTTGTCTCAAAATATGTTTTTTTTCACTCGTATAAATATAGAACATCTTTGAAGTAACAAGGGAGATGGACCGGAGAGAGATGGAGAGAGAGAAAGAGAGAGAGGGGGGGGAAGAGAGGTGGGAGAGAAAAAGGGTGAGACAGACAAAGGGCGAGAGAAGGGGAGAGAGAGATAGAGAGAGAGAAAGAGAGAGAGAAAGAGAGAGAGAAAGATAAGGAGAAACAGGGAGACAGGCATGAATACTATAATAATAATATAAGAAAAAGGAAGGTAGAAAGTAGAAAGAGAGAGAAAGAGAGAACGACAGTTAGATGAAGATACCAAAGAGAGGGGGCGGGGCGGAGAGGCAAAGGGAGACAGACACAGAGAGACACAGAGAGGGAGGGAGGGAGAGAAATAGAGAGAGAGGTGAGGTAGGGGATGAGGTGAGGTGGGGTGGGGGGTGGACTGAGAGTCCGCAGTACATGCCTTTACACTTGTGGAGAAGGGATTGGACAATTAGGGCGACAAGACAGACATTAATGAGATAGGCGGACAGTCCTGTCAGCTGCAGCCTTTGTCGGGACAGCACAGATACGTCATGTCCGTCTGTGCAGTACAGTCTTAACCTAGACCGTCAGTTATAGTATAAGAACGTTAATTTCTTAACCATATCCCGTACGTCGTGTTTTACTATCGAGATACTCCGACGTGGGAACTCAGTGCCACCACTTTCCAAAGAGGAAATTTACTCTTCCCACTAGAAGTGTTCAAAAATATGAAGAATACAACGACGGGGGTACAAAATGACCCCAGGGCGTACGGATAGGGTTAAAAGCGGTACTCAATGCAGACAAACAGAACGTTTCCGTTTGGTCCGGTTCGATTCGGTTTTAGCTTTAGTAAACGTTTTACGGCGCTCGCAATTGCATAAAATCAAATGAGCGCCAAGGAGTGGATGTCAACAAAGAAGTCCTTACAGGGAATCAGACTAACTCTGCTCACTTCTCTAGCTTCAAAAGCACAAAGTCTGCTTCGAATATCAAGGCACCCGGATAATAGCAGGTCACAAGAGTGTGACAAACATACAAAAGAAGTAGAAGGAAAATGACAATAGTAAGGACTTGGAAAGAAAAAGCAGCAGTTCCCTGCGCGTCGCCGTTCAGGCACAGTTATGAGCATGACATAGATGAATAAGCTCATTTACAATTACAATTCTACTGTGCATAAGAAATAGACATGTTAATGCCCCCCCCCCAATCCCCTTTGGGAATGGCCTACAGACACTTCAGTCAGTAGCAGCCCCCCCCCCCCCCCCCCC
>NW_004798827.1:62655-63583 GCF_000002075.1 Aplysia californica | reverse complement strand
CCCCCCCCCCCCCCCCCCCCCCCCCAGGGGGGGAGGGAGAGCTTTTTCCTCCATGGAAGGGCAAAAAACTACCATCGTGGCACAAACGAGAGCATTAATTACACTTGCGAAACTTATTTTTCAAAGCATCACAGTTGCAAACCTATCCAATTTGAGCAAATTTAAACATTACACTTGCGAACCTATAGTGATTGATCAAAAATTAAAACATTGCGTGAGCGAACCTAACGATTTGTAATCAAGTTGTACTTGTACTCGAAATACATAAAATAGTTGATGATGATGACGTGTCTCCACTTCTTCAATCGTAATGCATTCCCCGTATTGGTTTACAGGCTTGGGACTGTGTCGCGCTGGTATGAGGCTGCATTAGGAATGTTAGGCCTGTTTTGTGTTCGGGTGACCGGGGGAGGAGGAGGGGGGGGCGACTGCAATCGAACAGTGCCAGCATATTCGATCAAAATCAATTATTTGTCAAGATAGCGGATAGGTTCACAAGTTGGGAGACCATTGAAGTTTTTAGGTTCGCAAGTGTAACACACCCGCACAGACCGAACGAAACCGACGATGGCCTTCAAAAACAGACGCGTTTGTTTTCAAGGCCGCGAGTCGGGCGATTAATTTGAGGCAGTGGTCTGTTTGCAGTCTAGCGAGCAAGTAAGCCGCTAAATTTGAAATCAAACCGAATCGATCTGATCCTCCAATGGGCACGGTCTATTAAATGTATTAGGCACACACAGTGACATGGGGACGGAAACACACAGCAGGCACAGCACCAGAGGCCTCGGAGAAGACGGGAGGAACCCCCTCCAACTCCCCCACCCCCACTCATCCCTTTGCCCTTAAACACTAATCTATGCACCTCCTCCCTCCACGTCCTTTCCTCTAGGACTTACCTCAACTGCACCCATTAAACGTTTAGTATCCC
>NW_004798827.1:59118-60363 GCF_000002075.1 Aplysia californica | reverse complement strand
TTCTTCTTCTTCTTCTTCTTCTTCTTCTTCTTCTTCTTCTTCTTCTTCTTCTTTTCTTCTTCTTCTTCTCTCACAATCTAGGAGCCCCAATAAAGCAGCAGCGTTATTATCATACAATCATTGTTATCTTTACATTGCGTATTGCTATTATTTACGTAGCAAGGGGAGGAAAAGGGAGTAGTAAAAACATAATATTAATTATGGTCGCCCTGGAAGCACAGTAAAAACAAACAATCAAACAAAGACTGATAAGGGCGAAAAGAAACCATTCAGGAATCACTATTCTTTTTTAAACATTATTTCTACACATATTGCCACACAGGCCAAGTTGAGATATTTATAATAAAATTATTATACATCGACGATATTTCTCCGCATTCTGGGTCACCTTAACTTAGAAAGAAAAAAAAACGGCGGCTCAGGTAAGGTGCGATTAGGTTATTAACTCTAGGCTATCATAACGACCTACAGGAACATGTAGCTAGCTTGGGTCACCGGTTAATATGTAAATTGGCACCTACTCGGGACTCGGGACATTCGTTGACTTTGACCGAATGCCGAATGCCGAATGCCCGTAGTCATAGTGCACATTCAAGATTCTCTCTCTCTCTCTCTCTCTCTCTCTCTCTCTCTCTCTCTCTCTCTCTCTCTCTCTCTCTCTCTCTCTCTCTCTCTCTCTCTCTCTCTCTCTCTCTGCTCACTCCTCTTTCTCTCCCTCTTTCTCCCTCTTTCCCTCTCTTTCTCACACTCTGATTATCTCTTTCTCTCCCTTCACCTCCCTTTCTTTATCTATCATTTCTATCTATCTATCCCTCTCCCTCCCTCACTCTCACTCTCTCTCTCCTTCCGTCCCCCATTCCCTCTCCTCTATCTCTTTCCTTCTCCACCCCCTCTCTCTCTCTCTCTCTCTCTCTCTTCGCAGTGGACAGGTCAAAGTAACACCCTGAAGATCAAATTTTCAAATTTAGCAAGAGCACTTACATACCACCCCATGTGAGGAAGACAAAAATGCAAATTCCTGTAAAGAGAGGGGTCTGCTAATAATGAGTAATTCAAAAGTGCCCTTTTAAAAAAAGAACTCAAACAAAACACGCCTAATGAAATCTTTAAAAGTACACCTAAAGTTAGCTTCACAATATAATTCAAAAGTTGGCACAAAACCCCAGGATATTCTTCTTCTTCTTCTTTTTCTTCTTCTTCTTCTTCTTCTTCTTCGTCTTCGTCTTCGTCTTCGTCTTCGTCTTC
>NW_004798827.1:57374-58592 GCF_000002075.1 Aplysia californica | reverse complement strand
ACCAACATCATCATCATCATCATCATCATCATCATCATCATCATTATCATCATGATTATTACTATCAATACTATCATCATCATAATCATCATCATTTTTACTTTTCCCACTCTGCTTCAGGGTATGGGCCACGAACAAACACTGTCCACCTCTCCCTACCACGGACTGGACTCTTGAGGACTCCACGACTTGACTTCCCTGCACTTTTCTGTACATCAATCTCTGTGACTCTTCTCCAGTTTGTTTTAGTTAGTGCGTTACGCCACTTGAAACACAACAAGGTTACATAAGTGCCGAAGATTTAGAAGTGGTACAAGAGAGTAACAAACACAAAAAGGAGGGGAGATAAGGACGAGATTTGTTCGATAGAAAAGAAGGAGCAAACAACCACGCCACAGTTAGCTACCCGTCAACTACCCACGTTGAACCTCGACTTAAAAGATAGATTCATTACGGGGAGCCCACTACAGACAGACTCGATCGCCTCAAAAACAAACGTGTTTGCTTCCAGTTTCAGGCGATCGAGTCGGGCGATCGGCCCGATCCAGCCGTAGTGGGCACCCCGTATTGGGATTTGTCCTCTTCACATGACGTGTGTGCCACACTGACTAGCGCGCGTGGCTGAGTCAGGGAGAGAACAACACAATAACTGCACAAAATAATATTTATTATAATGTTCTAGACCATGACAATGGGTGTTTGGCGGGTGCTCTGCTGTGGTTTACTCCTTCAGGCCATTACAGAAGGTGGTTGGCGGGTGCTCTGGTGTGGTTTGCTCTTTGTTTCCTATCATCTATAGTGACAAAAGTCCTAATAAGATCCTCTTTTGTTTTTATTTTCATATTTTTTACTCTCTTGTAACATCTCTGAACTTCGACTCTTATAATATAATTTTATTGTGTTGCTAGTGCCGTAAAATGTTGACTAACACAAAAACTGGGCCATAACTGCCATAGATCATCGCAGCTGTGATGAGTGCACCAGGCTGTGAGACCTACGGTTCACAGTGTTCCAGAGTTGCGTGTACTACCAATCGATACATTTTGTTACTATTAGTGGTACATTATGCAAGACGTAGAACGGTGAGGGTCTGACCACTCACTGCACAGCCTTCCCCGCACACACTCTGTCTGTCTCTGTCTGTCTGTCTGTCTGTCTGTCTGTCTGTCTGTCTGTCTGTCTGTCTCTCTCTCTCTCTCTCTCTGAGTTTGTCTCTCT
>NW_004798827.1:53376-55029 GCF_000002075.1 Aplysia californica | reverse complement strand
CACACACACACACACACACACATACACAAATATCATGTCCAAATTCTAGTCCAAAAAAAGAACGAAAAGAATAAAAGCAAACACCAGACTGAACAGTCCACGGCACCTGTCAAAACCCACCGTCACAATTCAAAGATAAGGTGTTTGCACTCTCTGGAGACTTGAAGAGTTTTAGTTTTTGCCCACTTGCTTTGTTTGAGAAAGGTTGCTGCCCTTTAGTTTTTAAAAACTGTATCACAAACTGAAAGCAGACTATTCGAAAAGAGCAGGACGAGCTTTAATATTTGGAATGACCATTTCTGTAGGGGCAAAAGCAATTAATTTAAAACATTTAAACAGACCACATTTTCCTCTTTATGTCACCATAGGAGATTATAGGCCTATATTTCTCCTAAAAAATATACATTGACTCTGAATAAAACAGCAATCGACCTTAAATGGAGATTATATATAATAAATTATATTCCCTGCTTTGACATGACATGAAAGTATGCACTATTCGATCAACTTAACTTTTGAGACTTATAGTCATAATAATAATATACATCAATTGATTCTCTAAAGCAAAAGTGTTTTTTTGGTCAAAGCAAATTTCAACGGGTTTTGTTAGAGCTGCAATAAGTATCTTTTATCCCTCTCTCCATTTGGCTTTGATCTAGCAACTCAAATTTCGCATCAATTTGTTTTGGAGCTCCAGTCACAAGGTGTGCATTCCAGCAAGCCTCTAGGCTGGTTATTAAGTTAATGGTGATCAGAGATCATGGATGACGCCACCACACATAGCACAACCATTGGGAATAGATCTAGATCTAGGTTTATAGTCTTGAGTCACTATCCTATATATATTATATGCCACATGATTCAGAGACACTTACCCTAACCACACACCCCTACGTCTTTCCAATTTCCTTTCACTTTCATAACAGAGTTCCAGTAGTACAACCCTCCCTCCTCCCTCCTCCTTTTTTTCCCCCAACCAAATTCTCATTTCCTTATATTTTATCCTATCAGCAGCAAACTAAAAGGCAGTGTTGCTGTACATTTCGAACAATCCATACACGTAAAATCAGAAAAGCGAATTTGCAATATTTTCTAGTATGCTTGTTGTTGCCTGCCGTTCTAAGTTTCAAATAAAGAAAACGCAGTTTTAAAATCTGTAGGAAACAACAGAGATATCATTTTAAAGTGACCTAAAAACAGACTTCAAGTGTTGTCAAATGACCGGAATAGGCACCCTTACTCAAAGAGTTTTAATCACATTAAAGGATAGTATTTCACAAGTTTCAAACTGGCACAGGTATACATTTCACATTTCTGTTTCTCGCTGCAGTCTCAGTATTACAAAACATTAGAGTGTTATGGTTTGGAGAGACATGGGAGAAAAGGAATAAAAATGTGACATTTGAATTAGATCGTCTATTTATAATTTTATAAATATACGCACATTATGGTGTTATACGATACACGTGCGACAGAAGCATTCAGCAGAGAGAGCATTCACGCGTGCAGACATCAGTTCAGCGGGATTACAAGAACTGTTGTTACACAACATGTACTTAAAGAGATGCACGAGGAAGAGGCCGTTACTGGGGGTCGAGATGTGTGCTTTTACTCTCTTTCTCTCTCTCTCTCTCTCTCTCTCTCTCTCTCTCT
>NW_004798827.1:51379-53082 GCF_000002075.1 Aplysia californica | reverse complement strand
CACACACACACACACACACACATAGGGCAAACCAAGGACGTGCAGCAAGACCTAGATCCAGGCCAACTCGGCAATGTTTGCATTGCTGGTGTGTGCAGCTGGGCTCGCGACCGCCGTTAGGTAATCTCCAGATATTGCCACTGCACACTTCTAAATCCTGCTAATCTAGGCCTATGTGTAACTTGTAAGTTTCGGCATGAGGTAAAAGTGATAAGCACACGTTTAAAACAAGGCGGCAGTGTATCTTGGTCAGGAACCCCAGCATCTAGATCAAGATTTTAGTTGTAGTATTGTAGTTGTAGCGGTACGAGTCGAGTACAATTAGTAGCCTAGCAGAAGCCACATGTATGGCATAGCATAGTAGGCCTATAGTAGCCAGCGGTCAAAACACCCGCGAATATAGGTCACGGGTACATGTTGCGTACCAGTACATGGCATTTGATTGGTTGTACACCGACAAGGTCGAATGCATTTCCCAGGACGAATTTGACTGGAAGACGAGGGCATCGTAAAACCACTCCGCGCTGCCCGCTGTCGACACAGGCATGCACACAAAAACAAAACAACACACAAAAAAAACTACCGGTAACCGCACAACTGCAAGAAAAACAGTCGCACTGAAGCCAAGGGCACGCTGAAGTTGCAAAAAAAAATCGATCTGACCATTTAGTAGATTGGGGATCTATGAATGAAACACTTACCTCCATTTCTTTTCGTAATGGTCTTCGAGTTCTTGCTGAAATCAGAGAATGAGAAAACACCGTAAATCAAAATGCTTCCTCTATGCGTGTGTTCGTGCCGGGGTAGTAGGCGTAGCGCAGACGTGCACAATGCTGTGTTGTGTGTGCTCTCTCGGGGGATGGAAACACTCCGAGTCAAGCAGCGCTTCGCTCTGAAAGTAGGTCAGGAGACGATGCCATTAGTAACGATGGGGGTGAATTTCTGCAACGCACACCGGCAAGGACGCGCGTTCGTGCTACGCTAACGTGGCAACAATTATGTTTGACTTGATTTGATCAAGACATAGATCTACAATAGAAGGAGGGGAGGGGGAAATGACAGCACCGTGATTTCGAATCTTCACCAAATGTGTTCAGACTTGTATATTAAAAAGAAAAATTCAGTATTAATAAAAGCATCGACTATCGACAAAAGAAACTATGAAGGCGGGGGGCGGGATGGGGAGTGAGGCCAAGAACTTGGTTACATAAGACCAGTTAATCTAGGGGGGAGGGGGGAGGGGGGAGCTTATTTGCGAGTGCTCGTTAAAATATACATTATGTGCGTATGTGTTTGTGTGCGTGGGTGTGGAAAGGGAGGGGGGGAGGGTTCGCAATAAATGGTTAAAACAGACCATCTGGCCTTCCACCAGGGATTTCTCCGGTACTTTTAAAAATGTTGACCTATGATAAGGGCTTCCTCAAAATTTCGATTAATGCAAACCATAAGACAGCTGAAAATTCCACCGTTTCTTGAACTAATAAGCTATTAACTGTGCAGGACCATGGCAAAGATTTAACTGCCAACACTACTCATGAATAGGTTGCAGCCCCGCGTTAATGCTTCGACTGATAAAGGAAAATAATCCAGTTATATACTGCACGCAAAGGCACACTGCGGTTACCGCCCTTGTACAGTTCAAGGCATGTGGATTTGCCGAGCAAAGCATATTGGTAAGAGTAAAGAGAGAGAGAGAGAGAGAG
>NW_004798827.1:48872-50249 GCF_000002075.1 Aplysia californica | reverse complement strand
TGTGTGCGTGCGTGTGTGTGTGTGCACGCGGGTGTTTGTAAGTATCATGTTCTGCCAAAGGACAAAGACAGAGCACACATGCAGACAGTTCCTTCCAGTTTCAACCTATACCCACCCACTCAATAATGCCGTAAATAAAGGGATCTATATTATAGCAACTAAGTAAAATCAAGTCCTAAACCGCAGTGAAAGAGATGTAAAATACAGATACAATACCGAGCACAAGTTCAGTAATAAATAAAACCAACAAGCAGATTGCAGCCCACCCATAAATCGCACGGATGGTGCCGAACGGGCAAAAAAGCGGTTTCAGTTTGAGTCTGTTTTAATAAAGAGGAGCACGTCGACACAATATTGACCTAATTATAGCGCTGGGAAAAGTAAGACAGACAGACAGGATCAAATGAAGGAAAGTAAAGAAGTAGACCCTAAAAGAATAGATCTATACGTTTGATTCGCGGCAAGCTAAGATATCAAACCTAACAACTGCAAAACATTAAGTTGTAGTAAAATCCAGAGGGGGCATGCCCCCCTGACCCCCCTACTCTTGGGGCCTAAACCGGCGAATAACAATTGCGGGGGTGGGAACTACCGAAAAAGCGCCAAATAATCTACCTGTGGCGCCCTCCAACCACCCGCTGAGTTTGTGTAAAAGTTTTATGACACAAACAGGTCACTTAATAAGCGCCAAAGATTAGAAGTGTCACTACAAAGTTACAATCATAGAAAAAAAAAAGAGAGGAGATAATGAAGGCGATAGATGTCTGAAATGGGGACAATTGGAGCAATCCTCACAGAGCACCCGCCAACCAACCACTAGACTGTCTAGATATAGTTACTCCAAGGTCTAGATCTATCGACAACGACAAAAGTCGGGGATGGAACGAAGGGAGACACCTACCAACACAACACTTGACTCGCTGCACTGACACAGTGATGACAGGAAACAAAATACTACGATGGTCACCGTGAATGATGAACGGAAGAAGAAATATCCCTGAGATATACACGCCCACACAGGCACACACGAACGCACACACGAACGCACACACGGACGAGAAACAGATGCCAGGGGAGGCAGACAGTGACTGAAACTAGTGAAACTGTGACCGCCGGTGACGAAGGTGGAGGGAAATGGGTAGACTATTCTGCCGGCATTTAAAACACAGTATATGCTCATTTTATAATTTACAGGAGAGCCTGAACAAACAAACAAAAAATGAATGCTGTTACCAAGAAAACAAAACTCTTTGCAAATATCCCAAATCAATATAATATATCTACTTTTAAATACATTTTTGATAATCACTTCCTTGTTATCTTTATAACAAATAATATTGTTTTCTTGGTAACAACATTCAGTTTTCTTTGGGGGGG
>NW_004798827.1:46327-48545 GCF_000002075.1 Aplysia californica | reverse complement strand
CTATGTTCGATCCTGCCTGTTCAGGACTGAGAAAAATACAACGTGCGGGCTGAGAGGGAAACAAGGTCTCAGCAGAAAGACTTAGATAATTGCACTCGAAACAGTACATTCTGTCCACAAAGGATTTGACCATGTTACGGTTGTATAGGTGGTATTGTTTCCATACTACATACTATACGGTCACAAGCCAGGGTGTGTTCGACCCCTTCCTCCCAACCCCCAACCTCCAACCCAACCCCCTCCCCCAAATCGAAATCCAACTCCTACCCCTACCCCTTCTTTTCAATTACTGTTATTGAATTAATCCACAGTAAGTTGTGATAAGAGGTGTAGCTCGATACACTGATTTACGAAACTCAGCAATTGGGAGCGTACCACGGCTTACTGAAATTTTAGTCAGTAAAATTTTAGTAAGCAGTGGAGCGTACCTAATTCCAGGCAATTTATCGTTTTTGTAAAACTCGAATAAGGCGCGCAGAAGTTTATTTTAAACATATTTTTAAAAATCACAAAAAATTTGAAAAATTAAAACACAAAAAACACCAATCAGGTCTAGATCTAGATCTAGATAATATTATTGGAAAAACTGTTTAAAAATCATCATGCTGCATCTGTTAGCGAAAGAAAACGAAAAAAAAAATCCATAATATTGTGGACTAGAGTCAAGATCTAGATCTAGATTCTAGATCTTGTTTCCGTCAAGAGGCAACAAGTTTTGTTTGATAATCCGAATAACAGCTACAGTGTTGTACCCACAACCTCTCCCCCCCCCCCCTCTCCCTCTCCCTCCCCCAAGGTATCCATTATTGAATGTGGGCCATGGTAAAGTTAGACCTGCCAATCAGGTCGAGATTTCATATCTAGATAATATTATTGAAAAACGGAAGGACTTCCGTGACGAGCGACCACCCCATCAAACACAATAAAGAAGAGGCCTAACCTTAACCCTAACTCAAACCCTAACCCTACCCCTACCCCTACCTATAGATCTACCCCTACCCCTAGCCCTCAATTCTGCTCTGTCTCATAGTGATCGCTCGTTACGGAAGTCCTCAAAAAAACTTTTTTTTTAAATCATCACTCTGCATCTGTTAGCGAAAGAAAACCACAAAAAATCAATAATATTGTGGACTAGAATCTAGAGTCAAGATCTAGATTCTAGTTTCAATCAAGAGGCAACAAGTTTTGTTTGATAATCCGAATAATAGCTACAGTGTTGTACCCACAACCTCTCCCCCCCCCTCTCCCTCTCCTTCCCCCGAGGTAATCCCTTATTCAATGTGGACCAAGGCAAAGTTAGACCTGCCAAATGTCGCCATCTAGATCTAGATCTATGTTATTGTTTCCTTTCCGAGATTTCTGCCTCGAGATTTGAACCTACCTCTGAGGGAGCAAAATGGAGTCGCTCTACCTCTCCACCTGTGTCTCTTCCTCTATCTCCCTCTCTCTCTCATGGACCAATACACGAGCAAGGTGGATGATAATTCACACACTGATCCTGTGTGAGGGAGTTTTTCCCCTCCTAAGTGAGTTTCTTGTCTTCCTAGCTACGCAAACAGGAAGTGTGTCACCAAGCGAGTTCGCAACGTCACGGAACGCTTCCAAAACAAACCAAAAATGGTGCGCACTTGAGTTTCACTCTGAGTTCGAGAATCTCTCTCTGTCTATTTCTCTGCAATCGCTTCGTCCACACGAGCTCCCCTCCCAGATGATAAAGGCTCGATAGTCGAGAGGGTCTTGACCTCTTTAAAATAATATATCAAGCGATAACGAGTATACTGGTGCGTGCATTTGTAGTTTTACTAGATTCTATAGAGTACGCGGGCTTTTTTAAAACTCTGACCTAAAAAAAACACCTTAAAGTTAAAAGTTCTCCAAAATGTGAACGTCATCATTTTTTGTCTCCACCTTAGTAACTCAGTAGGCGAACTATAACTTTGAGCAAATACAGACTTCAACATAAGTTAGGGACGACCATGACAGACATGCCTGATTTTTTGTTTTTATCCGAAAAAAAGACAGCAAGGAATATTTCAAAATGTTTTGCTCTGAAAGTAGTGAAAGTATTAATGGGTTACCAATGCGTACTGCAAAGCTTCCGAAAAGCTTCCTTATACGGGGTGTCCACTACGGCTGAATCGGGCCGATCGCCCGACTTGATCGTCTGAAACTGATAACAAACACGTTGTTTTTGAGGCGATCGAGTCAGGCGATCGGC
>NW_004798827.1:42676-44914 GCF_000002075.1 Aplysia californica | reverse complement strand
TTTTATTATTTTATTATTATTATTATTATTATTATTATTATTATTATTATTGCTGATAGATCTAACCCCCTTCAACAACCCGCAACGTAAAACATTATAATGTGGACACTTAGTAGCTTAGTAAGCCTACAGAAATTACAGTAATCGGAGGCAAAATAGGTCTAGTTTTGGCTTGTTGTTGTTGTTTGTTTTTTTTTGTTTGTTTGTTGTTTGTTTGTTTTTTTGAGGGGGGGGGTTGCGCCCGGATTGGTGCAATGTAGATTAGATCATTTAGGAGGCGGGTGTCGACCTTGCCTGTCAGGACCAATCGGGCCTAACCGCTACACCACAGACGCCGGCCAAAGTAGTTTTTGCTGTGCCTATTAAGTTAACGACTTACTTCATGGTGGTCCTATCAGCATAATTTCTTACCATGACCTCGAAGCGGTGCGAGGCGCCCTTTTGCTTTCTCTCCGAGCATCGGTCTCAGAGAGCATGTGTTGTGAAAATGTGTCACGACGTGGTGGAATCAGGCGCTCGTCAATTTTTTGGCAGATACCGTTATTGGTTTCATCTTAAAGTTTGTCTATTTTTGTTGGGGGGTTTTTTGGTTGAGAAAAATATCAATTTTTCTTGTTTAAAAAAAAGAGTCAAGATATTTGCGATTGATGGAAATGATGTGACGGTCGTCGAGTGTCCGGGGTAAAATTAGCGAAGGAACTTAAACCAAAGTTTTATAAATTCCAAAGCTAGAGAGTTCTTTGAAACTGCAAACTTACTTTTTTGTACCTTTTTTCAGTAAAAATCCACATAGAAATGTGTTTTTAAATTAGCATAATGCTGTCGAGCTAGGAATAAAAATGGCCCAACCGGATGAAAAAATTGTCCTCCCCCCCGATTTCATTATTTTGACAAGCACTTGATTCCACCGCGATGCCTCGCAACTGTTATGGACTGCATGACTAAATTGTCTTGTAAAAAGATAATGAACCTCGTGTTTGTAGTTTCTCTTCGTAAAATCGTTAGTGCAATAGTTTCCCGTGTTCTATATCAGTTTCAGATTGATACTTCTCAGACCGAATCATTGAAAGAAATTGAAATAAGCCGTATTCATAATTTGGCACTAATTCCCACCTTGTTGTAATTTTTAATCTACTAGAAATCGTCTGACATTTCACCCTGGTGGGTGTATTTGAAAAGACTGTGGGCGGCATTATGTTAGACTTTAAAAGCACAGCGCACGGTCTCAGTTTGATTTATTTTATTTAGTTGGGGCAAGACAGGTTTCCTTTTTGGAAGGGCAAAACCTATTACCTGTGTATTTTGAAGAAAAAAAATACGGCCGAATTCAACTAAGTTAGACTATCATCTTCAAAATAAAACATGTTTGTATTTCAAGGTCGCGAGTCGAATCGGTCATAGCTTTCGGATGAGAACAGCCAACCCCAAAGAAGATAAACATGTATTGTTTTGTTTTGTTTTGCTTTTTTTTTTCGTACAGTATTTGATAATGGACAGGGTTCATGTGTAGAGGTTGATAGAAAGCTATGGAAATTCCCATTTTTTGGAGATTAAAGAGCTGATTTTCAACACAGCAACTGCGATATGCAACAATCAGCACTTCAAGCTATTATTGACAGAAATGGCTGATTGTTTTGTGAACAGAAAGTTTTTGGGTACAACAACACCGAGTGCAGGTTAACAGTTTTTAGTTTTGTTTGTTTTTTAAATGCAGGTTTTTGTTTTGTTTATTTGGTTTTGGTTTTTTTTGCTATAACTTCGGGGCCCATACTGATACGACAAGGGAGTAGTCTATTCACATCTCTTTGTCTATTTGTCGACGAGTTTGAAATCATTACAGACGGTATATTATGTTCATAGCTGCCAACCCCCACCCCCGCCCTACCCACCCACCCTCTTTTCTCTTCGGAAACCAGAAACAGACAAAAACGTATACTATTTGTAGTATGCACTAAGGTCGCCATTGTCGATCCGATCCGACCTGACGTGACCTGACCCCATCCGACCCGACCCGACCGACCCGACCCGACCCTGCAAATGGGCGCCCGATATAAGAGATAGTAATCAGCGTCTCGCTTGCTCCGGCCAGCGACGACCACAATACAAAAATGACAAGTAGATCTACATGTACACACACGCACAATAATACCAGAGACCTAGCAATGTTAACATTTCTCTGTCTCTGAGTGATAATACTGTACGCCGGGTTGTTTTAGTTTTAGCGCGCTCTTCTTCCCC
>NW_004798827.1:38199-41378 GCF_000002075.1 Aplysia californica | reverse complement strand
CCCAAACCACACCCCCTTAGTAAGTGTGCAGGTGTCAGGGAGAGGTGCACAACCTAGGGGTGTGGTGTGGTGGAGATGGTCGTCAGCTGATAGCAGAAGTCGGTCATGATCCCAGGGTTACTCAGGGTCAACCTGATCAGCCGCTCGGCGTGTGGTCTTTGCTGGTGACTGCTGACACCGACAGAACGCGCTGAGCAGGCAAGAAACGCAAATTTATTCTAGCAGTATCTCTTCCGTTCCCTTTCCTTGTTTGTCTTTACGGTTCAACGTTCTGCTTGTGTAACCGAGTAACTGTGTGGGTGGCAGGTGGGTGATTCGTGGACGGTGTTACTGTCTCGTCCTGTGGTTGTTGTTTTTTTCTTTTCAGTTAGAGCCTTACGGCACTTGCAACACTATACGGTCATACAAGTGCCGAAGATTAGAGGTGTTACAAGAGAGTAACAAACATAAAAAAACAAGAGAGTAACAAACATAAAAAAGAAGGAGAGATCAGGACGATAGATGTTTGATAGGAAAGAAGGAGCAAACCACACCAGAGCACCTGCCAACCACCCACTTCCTGTGGTTTGATCTTTTCATCAGCTGGTTTGTTTTGTTTGTTTTTGTTGTTTTGTTTGTTTGTTTGTCTTTATTTATCTTTTTACGCTTTCGTTTTTGCTTTTAATAGTTCATTTTCTGTTTTTCTCGGCACTACTGGATGTGCGTTACAGTATCCACGTGCTTCTGATTCTATCAAAGTAGACTGAGATACGCTCTTCTAGACCCAATACAAAGCTCACAATTTAATATCACCAGTCAATACTTTTCGAATCATCTTAAAGGAATTTTTTTTTAAATGTGTGTGTGTGTGTGTGTGTTGGGGTGTGTGTGTGTGTGTGTGTGGGGTTGTAACTTGTTCCTTTCGCTCACTTTTATGGCATGCTGGACTAGGGAGCGGATGACCTTGGTTGGAATTCCCAACTGAGTGTTCTTGAATTTTAGTCGTGTTAGGGAGTTTTTTAAGTCTCTCTGCCAATTTGGCTTAGTTGTATTGGAGGTGGACTTTAAATTCGGAGGTCCAACCTCTTAACATCTTCACAGCGTTGAGAAGTGCGTTAAATATCAATACAGCAAAGGCAACAAAAACAACAATAATAATATCAACAACAACAGCATCATCAACAACAACAGCATCATCAACAACAACAGCATCATCAACAACAACAGCATCATCAACAACAACAGCATCATCAACAACAACAGCATCATCAACAACAACAGCAACAAAAACAACAATAATAATATCAACAACAACAGCATCATCAACAACAACAGCATCATCAACAACAACAGCAACAAAAACAACAATAATGATATCAACAACAACAGCATCATCAACAACAACAGCAACAAAAACAACAACAACTACAACAGCAGCAGCAGCAGCAGCAGCAGCAGCAGCAGCGGATACAACAACAACAACAACCGTTCAGAATCAATCCTGCGGCGGATAACTACATGTGCAGCATTCCAGCAGACTTACGGAAGTAGTCGATTAAAAATAACTTCCCTGTGCGGGATCCGAACTTCTACCCTTTGAATACAAAGGCAAAGTGCCAGACCATTACGCCTGAGACGCCAGTTCCGATAACGTTGGTTTACGGCTGGGACAGGGTGAAAAAGCAACGGAGTAGGTACAAAAAAAGCAAGAATACAAAACAAATACAAAACAAAAACGAAGAAAAAAAAAACTCACACAAAAAGGAGAAGTGGGACTAACCAGTGGTATGTTCAACTTAACCGAATTATTTTTTTAATTCATGTTACCCACGAGCCCCAATACAATCCGAAAGCTACTACTTACTTTTTAATCCACTGGAATTCCTCTTGCATGCTCTGGGGGGCAAAGGTTTCTATAAGCAGTTTTGTTTTTGTAATAAAATTATGTTTTAAAAACCCAAAAAGCTTTAGCTTTAAGATAACACGGATCGCCGGCCTATTAGGTATATCGTAACAAATTATGCAGAGAAAGAGAGAGCGAGAGAGAGAAAGAGAGAGCGAGAGAGAGAGAAAGAGAGAGAGAAAGAGACAGACAGACAGACAGACAGACAGACAGACAGACAGACAGACAGACAGACAGACAGACAGACAGACAGACAGACAGACAGACAGACAGAGGCGAGGTGATAGTAAGAGGGTGCGTATGTGTGGTGTGGCCGAGGGGTCGCTAGCGATTCTTTGTGAACCTTTTTGTACTTTTGGGAAAATCATACCTTGACCCATTATGGGTTGTTTTTTTAATGGTAAATACTAGCTTGAACGTCACTCAAGTATTAAACTCTCAAACGGACAAGTCAGCGACAGTACAGAAAAATGAGGCCTCACAATCTCACAATCACGGGTTAGGGAGGGCGGTGGGGTTTGGGTGGAGAAAAAAAAGGGGGGGGGGGGGGCAAAGAAAGAAAGAGGCGGAGCTGTTGTTCTTGAGATAAAATTGTGCTGATAATTTTTTCCGTGGAAATTTTAGCCGCAGCCCAGTATTTTATAACAAGAAAGCCTACAATGATCACTCTTTAATTTTAGTTTTAGCATGAATGTTTTTACGGCATTTGCAACAGAATTAGGTCATCCAAGTGTCGTCGACATGAGGTGTTACTGGAGATTATCATACAAAGAGAGGCATCAGGACATATTATTATGAGGACAATAGATAGTTGACAGGTAAGAAAGAACAAACCAAACCAGGGCTTCTGCCTTCCACCCACAAATAAAGAGTCATATAAGAAACAAATACTACATTGTCACATAATATTATTATGAGTAGTTCTATGTTCAATCGCTGTATCGGTGTGTTAATTTCTTTCTTTTGAACGGAAAACAAAGTTTACAAACTGGGCAAGAAAAAAGTAATGATTTAGAATACTTGCGGTTAGCTGCCGAAAGTCTGTTTTCCAAGCTCAAAAGAGCTCAACTTCGCCGGACCAGTTCTGTCGTAAGAATGGCTTTTTCAGAATTCTAAAGGCAGTGTAGATCTATTCTTTTCTGAGTTGTCCTCAGGCAAGCGAAAAGTTGACGCACCAAAAAAATTCAAAACATAACAAAACAAAATAACCCATTAAGGGGGTGTAGCTATGGTCAACACCCAAATGCTATACTTTTTGGTCTAATGTTTGCTTTTCTGCATCAAAGGGGGTGACATA
>NW_004798827.1:35275-36655 GCF_000002075.1 Aplysia californica | reverse complement strand
TGACTGAATAGGGAAAAAGTATCCTGTTTTTATGGCTACAGGCCATATGGGCATCTGATGAAACGAGCAGGTCGATCCTCTGACGAAAAAATCCTTGGCCCTTATATTGGGATCAACGGAGGACACACAATCAAAGACGGACTTCAAAAATTATAAAAAGGTTTACAAGCTGCACACCCAGTTTGTGGTAGGAAGACTGGAGCGAACAATTGCACAGCAAACTCTCCAATATTATTGTACCCAAATCGAGTTCACAAAACCCGTCTTGCCTCTCGAGAAGAGTCAAAGTTTTTGTCAAAGGGCTTTTACGAGATCGCAAACTCATAAATACCTCCAACAAGGAGATGAGAAGCACGTTTGTACCAGTTGTGATACAGATTTTGTCACCAGTGACATATTGATAGAATGTCCGGACTCTGTAGAGCCCGAAGGAATTAATGTTTTAAATGTGCAATTAAAAAAAAAAGATTGTTCTCCGCCTTTGATTCAAACAGACTGTTCTCTTTAATACAAGCCATTTTCCTTTCCTCTAAATATAAAAAGTAGAAAATTAATTGTTATTTTAAAAAGGAAGTTGCTGTTTTATTCAAACTAAATGTTTACCATAAAGTGTTTAACCTAACTAAGCTTAGAACATAAAACCAAGCGGTGCTGTGAACTGTCGAGTATACAGCCAACTTGTGTTTCGCGCTCTCATGTGACCCTATGTAGTTGCAAGCGCCGTAAAACTTACTAAAATAAACTAAACTGACTGTTATACCATTTAGTAATAGAGTTAAACTTAGACTGTCCGTAGGCGAGTACCTCACAGTAATAGGCATTTATTTTTGTCATTGTATGCTCTTTTCAGCAATCGTATAACTTGGAACTTGGGCCCATAATAATCCTTTCGCCTGAGACAGCACGCTGAGAAATGAACGGAACAATTAATTTTCTCCGCACCTCTTTTCCCTGGTGTTGTACACGTCTTTGGCTTGTACAAGTTGAAATCAAGACGTGTGAGAATCAGTTTGTCACACAATATAATAGGCTATCTAAAATCTGACAGGGAAGGACGCGTGCCATCAGGGGTATAATAGTGGTAAGTACCCCCGCCTGTCACGTGGGAAACCAGGGTTCAATTACCAGCTGGAAAAGTGCCGCGGTTTTTTAGTTTTTTTTCGCTTTGTTTTGTTTTGTAAATCAAGAAAGACAATTTTCTCGTGGTGCTGAGAGAGACAGACAGAAACAGAGAGAAGAAAAAAGATAGAGACACTGAGGCTGATTGGGAAAAGTGGATTAGCAAAACAGATAGAGAACAATATAACTTATTTTTGAATATATTCAATACAATAAAGACAAAAATATTTTTATATATTTCTGCAATTTTTCCAGTGATAA
>NW_004798827.1:24783-33685 GCF_000002075.1 Aplysia californica | reverse complement strand
TATGAGAATCTTAACCTACACTTGAAGTGAACTGTGAGGGGTACAAAATCTTGTCCATACATTTTTCGGCCCGGAGTTTATTTTAAATGGTCGCTCTTAATCACAAGGGGGCTGTCCCGAAAAAAAGCTGTTTTGAGAAAATCGAAGCTTAAGTTTTGGACCCTTGTTCAGTTTCTTTAAAAGACAAGGAGATTTCTTTCTATATAACCAACAAAATATAAATACCGATGAAACCAAACTTCTGCCATACATAGGGCAATGCCCACTTTTGGTGTAGGTCAAGATTTCTGGAAACCCGGGAAATCTGGGTTAGTCTACTTGTCCTTAAAAGCGGCCAAATAATGTAAATTGGTTGAGTCTGTTTGTTTGTTTTTCCAACACAATTTAGATTATTCAGGAGGCGGGCTCCAACCCTGACTGAATGCGCCAACCCTCACTGAGAGGCATACAGCATCCTGCGAGGAACCAAGACACTCGAAAGCATTCTCCCCACTCGGAAACCGATCTCGAATCTCCTGCGTACGCCAGCGAAGCGCCTAACCCCCACACCACAGATGCCTATTGGTTGACCCAGAGTTTAAAGTTCACAGTCTCACAATTCCGTAGTGTCTGTCTGCTTTACCAGCACAAGAGCCCTATATGCTACAAGACAGCGGTGTGTCTTGCTATGTACAGTCGAATCTGCTCTAACGACCACCAGTATAGGAGGACAATCACATGTACTACTAACAGCCTCTTTCCATTTCCTCCCTTTTGTATATTTTTTCCCATTAAAATGACAACATGGAAGACAGAAACATGTATGAGACGACATGAGACAAAATTTTCTTTTCGGCAAAACGATGGTCGTCTTAGAATTATAGTGGGGTAAAAAATTAGAGACGCAGCTTATCCCCAAATATCTCATTAATGGGTGAATCAGTTTCACCCATACTTTGCACAGCGGTTTGATCAATTTGTCTTCATTTAATAATATTTTTCAACTGAAACTGGGGCTTGATTTAAATACTTCTCTTTATGAGTTTATATAAAATACTAAATATCTCCGTCGCGCAGAACATGGGATTGTTCACAACATTTTCCGCTTCTTACACACATTCTGAATACGCATGTACCTTTAAGGTATCGAATAAGCGTTCCCCCCTCCCCACTTATTAATTCTCAGGTTTTTTGCGCACCCCCCCCCCCCGCTCCTTATTCCATATTATTTTCCAGCTTGCCACGACCGACGATCACGTGAAACATTATAGAATCTAGATACAAACTTTTGTACATCAATTTATATTTTCTAATGAAACTGGTTTGTTCCTAAATGGGAAAAGTCGTCACAGTAATTTACTAAAATCACTAAAATGTCATGATCTCTTGTTCATTTATTCACTAAAGGAGAAATAAAACAGATTTCTGCTTACTAATACAGGGGTTTGAGGTTGAATGTGCCCCCCCCCCCCCCTCCTCTTTTATTTCAACCCCCCGTTTATTAATTTTGGACCACTTGTCCACCCCCACCCCACTTTTATTCCTGCCCCCTTTTATTCGATACCTTAGAGTACGTCACAGGCAACCAAAAGATATTTTTAATAGCACAACTTGATACAAGAAAGAAATTCTATAGTGAACACATTTTTGCAGTAAAGGTTCTCAAAACATGCGTTCAAATAAGCATAGATCTACAGTTGCGATTAGAAAAAAATGTCGGATTTGCTTTTAAAAGCGATATTGCCCCAGCTGCAAACCTTCTAAACTCTGTAGAATCCACCTACTTTGATCTTTGATTAGCATTTATTAAATAATTTTCTAGAATAATTTTCTAGCAGGTGTTTACAAAATTTTGATGTGGTAAGACAAATTGGTGCAAGTCATAGTGCAAAAGTTGGAGAACCTATGTATGTTCGATAGTTGAGGAGATATAAAAATTTGACAATAAGTTGCGCCCACGAATTTTTTTTACCATACTTTAAAAAATATATATTTCGATTGTACTTCAATCTCCCTCACAGCACAGGGGACAATGGCTGTCACCACCACACTCCTTGTCAGTTAGTTGGCCGAAGATTTTCTGAGACGCACTCCTGTACACAGATGCACAGCTTTGGGAGGTCAAACTGCTTATCATTAGCTGCAGATCACACATATAGCCACTAAAACTGTCGCAAATCAATTATTTTCAAGAAAACTTCAAACTTAATTGCAAAATATCAAATTATGGGTTAAAACAGCCCCCCCCCCCGATTTTTTTAACTTGGTATAGAGGCAGAAAACAATTTGATTGGTCTACCTCCGTCGGAGACGTCTCCGAATGGATAGTGCGCAGTTTGTTAGTTAGTGTTTGAACGCTTAATCAACTGCTTTAACTGCATGCTTCCCGGGAAGCTGAGAATGATTCTGAGTGTTCTATGGTCTGCTAGGGCAATAATATAGTGTAAAGCGCATAGAGCTTGCTGTTGAGTGGGGGCAAGCGCTATACAAATGCTATTCATTTATTTATTTATTTATTTATTATAATTAAACCTCTCACGAACACGGTTTTTAATTACATTAGAGTATTATTATCCAAACATATTGACACAATGTCTAACTGGTAAGTATGTGGCAAGTTAAGGCAAACTATCGCCGGGGGGCCAGATCTGGCCTGCAGTTTCAGTCCGGCCCTCAAGTGGACCCAGTTATTAATAAATGAATGTGGTGGTCCACAGTCAGCTAATATGTAATAAAAACCAAACTATTCGTCTAAAAAATTAAGATTTATAGGTTGAAGCCCAACGACAGGCAGCGGCAGCGGATCTAATATTTCATTTAATGAAAGCTCTTGATGGTCACATGGGGCTATAATAGTGTTAGTTTTATAGTTACTTTTGAGAGTTTGTGTATTTCAAACATTTTTTACCTAACTTTTGTTCTGTTTCGCCCGGCTCTCGATTTGGACATGCTTGCCCGTGCATGCTCTTTGGTGGAGTTAGGTTCTTGTTCTTAGTTGAATGTTCGTCCACATCAGAAAGTGATGTTCAGTTGCGTCACCCAGCAGGCGTGGTATAGATCTATATAGCCTAATGTGTAGAAAAATACTCCAACTTTCTGGAATTTGGTCCCTCAAAAAGAAACATGAGTGTGTCCGTGTTGGTGACCATATGACACGTGATCTCGCTTTTTATTTTCAAGATACACAATCTTCCAACCCCTTTCCATTCCCTAAGCCATCCCAACCCTCCACTACAATCCCCCCCCCCACCACACACACACACTCTCTCTCTCTCTCTCTCTCTCTCTCTCTCTATCTGTCACTTATACACACACACACACACACACACACACACACACACACCCTTTTTTCCTCGTGTTTGTGTTTGCTGACGTTGGAGGACTCAGGGGGAGAGCACTCGTGCGAGCTGTGAGGACAAAGCGCTAGCGCTTGAAGGTATCTGCACACAGACCGATGACGTCAATGTAGTAGTGCTTAACGGACAGCTCAAGGGCTCGCCGCACTCTCGCCAGAACTTGCTACAGAGCTGCACACAAAACGGTTACGTCCTCCCAGCAGTGACCACAGGTCAGCTTTTGAGCTAGATCTCATCTCTCTGTGAGCCGGTGAACTGTGGCTAGGAGCAGGCGGTGGACAGCGTCTGCAGTATGCTCACCTCACACGGTACTCGGCCCTCACAGGAGCACAGAGCCTCCACACACAATCTGGGGATGCAACAAGAGACACAATTACACATTGATATCGTGGCCATCTAAGTTTAGTTTTAGTAGAGGGTTTACGGCGCTCATAACTGCATAAGGTCGAAGATTAGAGGTGCTACAAGGGTGTATTACGACAGATATGCGAGAAAACAATCGAACACAAAAAAGAATCCAACATCGTCTTTATAGACACGGAGAAGGCTTTTGACAGAGTAAACCATGCAAAACTCTGGAAGACACTCAAAAAGTATGGCGTCAGAGGACAAATGTTAGATAATGTCACAGCTCTATATACCAATAGCAGAAGCAGAGTAAGAACGAAGGAAGGTAATACAGACTGGTTCAAAGTAAAGTCTGGAGTACTACAGGAATGCATTCTATCTCCCCTCCTGTTAATAATATATATGGACAGAATAACGCAAGAAGCAAACCTAAATGAATTTCTGTTCGCAGACGACCAATGTCTTATTCATCATGACCAACAAAGCCTCCAAAATCACACTACCGAACTCAACAACACCTGTGAGAAATTAAACATTAAAACAAACACATCAAAAACAGAAGTTATGAAAGTGAGCCGAAACCATAGCCCCCGGAACTTCCATGCCGATAGTAAAAAACTGAAACAGCTGAAGGAGTTTAAATATCTTGGCAGCACTTTTTCTGAAAACGTGTCCACAGACAGAGAAATAGAAATGCGAACTCAAAAAGCCAACGCTGTCACCTACCAGCTCTCACCCCTCCTATCTCATTCAAACATCTCAATGGACACAAAGAGAGAGCTTATCACCTCAGTATTCATACCAACATTATGTTATCAGTGCCAGACCTGGACCTTAAGCAAAACCCATGAAAGCAAAATCGCCGCATGCGAAATGAAATGTCTCCGCAAAACCCTTAATGTCATAAGATGAGACAGGCAGAGAAATGAAGAAGTAAGAGCAGCTATCGACACTGAGTCCTGCCTGCGTTACATAGAAAGACAGAGGATAAAATGGTTTGGCAACCAGTTACGCATATCACCTGACCAGCCAGCCTCGGGAGCCTACAACATCAAACACTCAGGCTATAAAGGAAGAGGAAGGCCACGCAAAAGGTGGATCGAGGGTGTCAAGGAAACCGTAAGAAAACATAACATCACAATTGAAAGAGCTGCGGAGCTGGCCTTCCATAGAAAACTGCATCTCCCCATGACGCTTAACGGCAACAGAGGATGAAAAAGTAAAGTAATGTAAAAGTAGACAAGGGAGTAACAAACATTAAAAAGAAGAAGGGGAGATAAAGACGATTGATGTTTGATGATAGGAAAGAAAAAGCAAACTGTCTGTCTGTCTGTCTGTCTGTCTGTCTGTCTGTCTGTCTGTCTATCTGTCTGTCTGTCTGTCTGTCTGTCTGTCTGTCTGTCTGTCTGTTTGTTTTACATTTCTAACCTTAAACCCCATATTGATAATATGTCATGAAACATACCCCACCATTTGACAGAAAGAGAATAACGATGTGTGTCCCTTGAAAGCAAGACCATCTCTCACAACACCATAAGTTGTACTGACCCAAGCCAAGCTTTGGCGCTTTGGAGTGTCATATTACAGGTTAGTGTGAGTAGTGTGTTGAAATAAGTATATCTAGCGTTTGTCGTGTTCATTGTTGTGTTGTGTGAGAAAGTGTGTACAAGGGGGGGGGGGGCTGCTCTTGCAGACCTATGATTAAATATATATGTTTTTGTTAGTGTTTTACGGCGCTCGCAACAGCATAAGGTCATATGAGCGCGCGGGACACATTAAACATTTTCAGTTTGTAGGAAGTTTTGAATTTTGCCCGGGTGGCGGCGGAAGCCTACTCTTATCGATTTTAGACCACCAAGGGATATTTAACGTGCGCAACTTGCACACGGATCCTCCGAGATTTTTGGCCCTTGTCCGAAAAAGCTAAGTGTAGATCTGTCCTACCCGAAAATCAGGGGTGTGGCTGAAAGACAGCAGAATGAAGGAGAAAAGGAGTAGCAGTAGAAAGAAGGGGGCAAAGGAGATGAGGGGATGGGGGCAGAAAGTGGAGACGAAAGCAAACGACAGAATATTGCTAGAGAGCAGGAAAGGAGGTGAAAGGAGACAATTTTAAAGCAGAACATTTTTCGGTCGCTACCCAGATTCGAACCCGGGACCTTTGAATGAGAGGCGAACACCTTAAACTGTAGGCCACGAGAGCCCCCTATATTATTTTAGGTTAGATTTGGATTTGAAATGTCTTCCATTATTATGAACCTATTGACTCTCACCACACTTACGCTAAGGAACCATCCACCAATCTCGTTTCATGTACCTAACGAATCAAATACCCCCCCCCCCTTTTCCCGCTACCCCAACCCTTGTTCCATCTTACTCCAGCTTCTTTTTTTTTTTCGTTCCCCTGCTAGATCTCAGAGGTACTCGATTGCTGGTCTTCAAACTGCATTTCCGATGATTTGACCGGTTTTCTTACTTTGTAGGGCTACTTGCCTTCAGGCAGCAACATTCTGATTTCAAAAGTACTCTGCATTTTTTATACTGACAGGAGTATTATCAGTTTTTATACATATTTTGAATTTTGCCCTGGTGGCAGTCGAAGCCTACTTTCATCGATTTTAGCAACACTAAGGGATCTCTAACGTGCGCAACGTGTACACAGAACCTCCAAGAGTTTTCGCTTTTATCTAAAGAAGGCCTGGGTGTTAGATCTTGACTACTCTAAGATCAGGGGTGTGGCTGAAAGAAGGCGGTAAGAAGGAGCCAAGAGTTGCTCCCTGAGGTTACCTCATGAACTCTTCCATATGTAGTAAAATGGGGGAATTCCTCACCATACTTTTCAATTGGATTGTGAGACAAGTGTTATAGGAGCACCATATTATGTAGAAAGAGGACACATCCTCCACAACAGTTTTACTTTGGATCTGATAAGTTAGGAAACGAAACATAATATGAATTCTACGATATCACTATCCCATACTTCCATTTTTCAACTTAATTAAAAATTTAATATTGCGGGGATGAGGGGAAAGCGCTGTAAGAGGCAGCACCCATGCCAAAATTTAAAAAAGACAGGCATACAAGAAAGTAAAGCTGAATTGAAAAATAAAAACTGGCAGACAAAAGCAATTAATGATTAAAACTGAATGTCAAACAGATTTCTGTTGGTTCTAAGGGCTGTAAGTGAGGTGTGTGGAATTACCCGGGTGTGGAATTCTCCCACCTTCCCAAATCCCTGCTTCCTCCACCCACCGACCCGCAGTAAACAATATAATCCCAAAAAGCAAGAACAGACATTTATATATGACATGTACATGCATTTACTAATGTCCTGTCTTGTTGTCCGTATGCGTGAGTGCATCTAACCTTTGTAACATCCACTGCATTTGTAAACGACCAAGACAAATTTCCCCCTCCGAAATGAATAAAGATTAACCTTGTCATTATTGTCACTACTGTCATTCCCACTTATCTTGTGGACACATCCACGCCCTCACTACGCCAGATTCACACACATCATGAACAGATATACCTCTTCCACCCCCTCCCCCCTTTCCCCCGCCACCACCACCTCCATCACACGAAAAAAGGTTTCTCCCTCTTACGTAATAAATCTATTCACACCCTCTCCCTCCGTCGCCCACTCCCCTATTCCCAATTTGGTCATGAATCTATAGACACCCCCCTCCACCCTATTCTTTCTGGGCGCCTCCCCCTCCCCCTCCGCCCCCCCCGACCCCCGCCTTTTTCACCCCAATATCCACTTACCTCATGAACCCATCCACCTCTACGACTTGCTTGCAGTTCTGGAGTCGGATGTTCCGGATCTTCTGACAGTCGTCCTTGACCTTGACCCAGTGCAGGCTGTTGGGCTGACACAGACCGACCCCCTCAGAGGTGTCCACCGGCCGGATCCGGCTGGTAGATGAGGTAGAGGGACGCCGTGGGGGAGCGGGAAGAGCGGAGGAACCGGATAGACTTTTGCTAGATCTTTCACTGGAAGAGGCAATGGTCACAGGGGTTGTAACGTCACCAGAACCGGTATCGGTGCTAGACCCGGAACCAGTATCCAAACTTGCATGAGCCGAGACATTGGTAACAACAGGGACTTTTATACCAGAACTACCACTGGTACCAGAATCGGAACCGGTTTTTCTTCTATCCGAATCAGAACTAGACTTGGAGCGGGTAATACCAGGGACTCCAGAACTTACACGGTTCTTTGGAACAGAACCGAGGTCGACTTCAGAACCGGTCGCAGCGCGGGCAAGGGTTCCGTGCTGTCTCTTACAGCGCCTTCCCCTCATCCAGGCTTGGGCCATGTGCCGGGCACTGTCCAGCCTCCTGCCACGCTTGTCCTTCACATCGTCCCGCGAGTGTCCGTTGAAATCTCCACACATCCCACACAGCTCCCCCACACCGGCCCGCCGCGCGTCCAGCCGGATAGAGAGGTTGTCCCGCATGTTCCAGGCCAGCCTTACCCCCAGAGAGGAGCGGAGGAAGACCCGTGGAGGTTTGACCCGCACAGAGAACTGGCCAGACTTCCAGCTCGAGGTGTAGTGAACGGTGCTGTTGATCCGAACTTTGAAGGTTCTGTACAGCTTGATTCTTGTCGAGCCGAGTTGGACGGAGACCAATTCGATGACTTTGTTCGATCCCTCTGTTCTTCGATTCGACGCAGTCGGATAATGTGCGGTGTTGTGCAGCTTTACTGACGTAATGCCGCTACCCCTAGCAACGGACAGATGTCCAGACGAGGATTCTTGGTCTCCACTGACACTATCAGAACCAATCGTCTTTGAACTGGTGGTGACGTTTTCTCCTGGTCCAGTGACGTCACCACTTCCTGTTGTTTCCCGAGGTTTATACTCTTGTCGTCGTCGGCGGCGACGACTGTGACTCCCGGAGTAGCGGATCCTGATGCTCAGAGATTTGTCCATGCAAGACCGAACCAGCTCGTGGGTACACTGACCGGACACGCTATAGCGTAGACCATCGAAGGTGGTCACCCGCCGGCCTTCCACGCCACGGACAGAACATCGGGACTCCCCTATATTGTTAATAGTTGGGGGATTAAAGGTGTGGTGGAGAGGGGGGTGGGGGGCGTGAGAGGTTGGGTGCAGGGGCGAAAAGGGCAAAAAAAAAAGGGTGGGGTTTGCGGTTGGGGGAGGTGGCAGAAAGGGATAAAAAAGAGGGAGGGGGGTAGAAAGTTGTGGAGAGGG
>NW_004798827.1:21384-23531 GCF_000002075.1 Aplysia californica | reverse complement strand
CGGCCGATCGGCCCGATCGCCCGATTCGATCGCCTCAAAAACATACGTGTTTGTTTTCAGTTTCAGGCGATTGAGCCGTTGATCAGCCCAATCCAGCCGTAGTGGGCACCCCGTATAACCACTAAGTCTAGACTACCGACGCCAAAGATATACAATTATCTTACAGATTTCTTATACTTTACACTTATCACTATATGGCATTGGACACAAGGCCGAGGGCACAGCTGTTCTAGGATTGTAACAACAACGGCAGGTTTATTTTTACTTTTCTGAGAGAGTTTTACGATACTTGCAGCACAAATAATTAATGGTTTTAGTTTTCGTAAGAGTTTTACGGCACTTGCGACACAATAAGGTCATATAAGTGTCGAAGATTAGAGGTGCTACAAGAGAGTAACTAACATAAAAAAATAAGGAGGAAAGATCAGGACGATAGATGTTTGATAGGAAAGAAGGAGCAAACCACACCAGAGCACCCGCCAACCACCCACTTCCATATTTTTGCAGAAGATTGGAGGTGTTGCTAAAGAGCATCATACAGAGAATAGAAGTAGGAGAGATACGGAGGATTAATGTTTGATAGGAAATAAGCAGGCTACACCACTGCCCGTCAAACAGCGCGTAGGGGGGCTCTCATGATCTAGAGGTTAAGGAGTTCGCCGCTCATTCAATAGGTCCGGGTTCGAATCAGGATAGCAACGGAAAATTTTCTTTTCTGAAATGTTTTCCTTTCACATCCTTCTTTCCTGCTCTCTAACAATGTTCTGTCGTCTGCTTCTGTCTCCACTTTCTGACCCCACCCCATCTCAACTCCTTTGCCGCCTCCTCTGGGCTCCTGACTCTTTCTACATCCTTTCTACTGCTACTCCTTTGCTTCTTACTGCTGTCTTTCAGCCACACTCTTGGTCTTCTATCAGGAAAGATCTAAACCTAGCCTTCTCGGACAAGGGAAAAAACTCTCGGAAGTCCGTGTGCAAGTTACGCACGTTAATAATTCCCTGGTAGTCCAAATAGGCTAAAACAGCACCTGGACATGGATGGCTGGTGCCTCTATAAATAAATCATTGATGGTCTGGTAGTCCAAATTCGATAAAAAGTAGGCTTCTCCGTCATCCGGGCAAAATTCCAAATTTCCTACAAACTGAAAATGTTTCATGTGTCCCGCGCTCATATTACCTTATGCAGTTACGAGTGGCGTAAAACACTTACAAAACAAAACAAAAAATTACTACAACAAACAAAAAAACCCATCGCGTTTTCAAGCGTAGTCGAAAGACCAGAAAAGGGAGTACTGAATTTGTGGTGGCGTAGAAGCCTTATAATAGCCAATTCACTTTCGTCTGACCGCGATTAAAACAAGATAAATTATTGAAATCGCTTTGTTAAATCTTCTCAGATCTTAGCATACGAGTCTCAAAGTTGGAGACCAACAAAATCTAAAAATCCATTCATAAAGATCACCGCAGACTAAGGTTCCAACACGTTTTCTTTGATGTGAGCCTAAAGTGGGTCAAAAAAACATTAGAGGATTTACAGCATACACCAAAACATCAAAAAGCTGACACATTTTCTTCAACACCACACTCTAACATACGCCTTAGAACAAGCTATATTGGTTAGGCTACTGGACCCGTAGTCGTGAGATTGTGCGCTCAGGGGTTTAGGTCCCTCCTCGGTCCGACGTTTTGTCCTTGGTAAAGACACTTTACACAAATGTTCCACTTGGTTCGGTCCTTTCAGAGATGGACATTAAACTCGGAGGTCCCGCCTCCTTAATAGGCCAATAGCGTTGATTGGGGCGTTACACCTATACGATTTCACAAATTTTTACTGAATGTGTTAAAAGAATGAAAGTCCAAATGGACGGCTGGACAAGGATCTCACCTCGGACACACTGCGGACAGCACTGCCCATCAACCTCTTTCCGGACAAATCCCTGGGGGTGAAAAAAACAAAAAACAAAACAAAAGTGGGTCATTGACGATTGTACGAACTGTCGTGACATCAAGGGGATCTGCTCTGTAACTGTTGCTCTTTTGGTCTTGTTGTTGTTCTTGATATTTTTGCTTTGCTTGTTGCTGGTTTTGTTGTTGTTGTTGTTGTTGTTATTGTTGTTGTTGTTGTTGTTGTTGTTGTTGTTGTTGTTG
>NW_004798827.1:19389-20476 GCF_000002075.1 Aplysia californica | reverse complement strand
GGGGGGGGGGGGGATGTTTGTTGAAGTTTAGTTTTTTGTTTCAGTTTTAGTAGAAGTTTTACGGCGCTCGTAACTGCATAAGGTCATATGAGCGCCAGAAGATTAGAGGTGGTATAAGAGAGTAACAAACATGAAAATGAAGAAGAGGAGATAAGGACACTAGATGTTTGATTGGAAAGAAGAAGGAGCAAACCATACCAGAGCAACTGCCAACCGCCCATCATTTTTGTTTATTTGTTTGCTTGTTAGGGTAAAGAGAAGCACATTAACATACTAACGGTTATACAACGCAGCGAAGAAGCAAGAATGGTCAACAGAAATAACAGAGAAAAGGGAAGAAACAAGAAAGATAAGCAGACACAAGAGAGGAATACAGAAGAAGAAAACCAGAAAAACAGAAACAAAAGAGTAAAAGAGAAGAAGCAAGACAGATAAAAAGAAACAACCGGATAAACAGAGAGTAAAAGGGAAAGAGCGAGACAGATAAAGAGAAACAACACAGAAAGGGGGAAGAAGCAAGAGAGATAAACAGAAACAACAGAGGGAAAGGGCAGACGTAGGACATAACAGTGGCGCCCTCTAAACACTGAAAGGAGGGATTGAATCAAGGGGTCAGAAAATTAAGAGGTCAGAAAATTAAGGTGTCTAAATCTTTTTTGCTAAAAAAAAAAAAAAAGTAATTTAAACAAATACAGTCCTTAGAACAGCACCACACGTCAGGGGAGACTACACAACATAGTATATGAATTAACTGTCTTAATGACTTTTAATCAGAGTTATGGCTTGCATAAAATATAGTCGTTTTTAAGCACAAGGGGGCTATCCCGAAAAATGCTGTTTTGAGAAAATCAAAGGTAAAGTCTTTGGACCTTTGTTCAGTTTCTTTAAAAAACAAGAAGAGTTTTCTCTATAACCAAACAAATACTCACACCAATGAAATCAAACTTTTCCTATAGGTAGGGTAGTGCCCACTTTTGGTGAAGGTCAAGATTTCAGGAGATACCCGAAATCTGGGGTAGCCCGCTTGTCCTTAAAGGCGACCATATACCCAAACTTGGTAATATATTATGCTGCGTGTGTGTGTGCG
>NW_004798827.1:14903-17492 GCF_000002075.1 Aplysia californica | reverse complement strand
GGGAGTGTGAGGGGGCGGAGATCATGGTTAAACACTTTTTAGTCTTAGCTGAGGTTTAAGTTTTGAGTTTTGAGTCTTGAGTCTTGGGTTTGGGTAGAAACAAACCCATTAACACAATGACGGACCAATAGTGCAGGGAAGAAGCAAGTCAAATGGTGAAAAGGTATCGGTATATTGCCTCTATTAACACTCGTTGGTTATTTAAGAGGCGGGACCTCCTAGTTTAACGCCCATCTCCGAAAGGACCGAGTCAAATAGGAATGTCGAGTAAAGTGCCTTTCCCAAGGACTCAACGTTGGACAAAGCTGAGGCTCGAATCCCCGAACTCGCAATCTCACGACTACGGGTCTGGCAGCCTAACTACTAGGCTACTGACTCCACAAGAAGAAACAAGAGAGGTAGAGAGTCACAACAGAAGGAAAGAAAAGAAGTAGGACCTACCAGGGACACCTTCCAACCAACCGCCTTAGAAAGCGTTTTACGGCACTTGCAAAACAAATGGGTCACACTGTGCCAAAGAGTAGGCCTGTTTCTTGATAGCAGCCTTCAAAGAAGGACAGAATAGTAAAGACTGCATAATAATATTATGTTTGATGGTTAGAAAAGAGGGAGCAAACCACACCAGAGCATCCACCAATCTTGGGGGGTTCCAGTGGCGAAGTGAGTAGTGAGTTTAGATTCAAGGGGATCTGATGGGTGGTCACTGGAGTGTGTCCTTGAGCAAGACACGACAACCCTAGCTCAAAATACAGGGCGCTGCACAGTGACGACCGACAGCGGCATGGTTGTAAACTGTTCTGTGTTTGTGTAATGTTGTGCATTTATGTATGCCAATGTATTTATGCATGTATGTATGTATGTGCGTAATTATAATTATGTATTTAAGTATGTATGTTTGCCATTGTAAACCAAATTGCCCTTCTGGGACAAATAAAAGTGTGATTTATTTTTATTTTTATTTAATCACCCAGCGTGCAAAAAGGGTATTTGAGTAATTAATTGATTGCATGATAGAAGTAACTGATTTATGTAACTACCATAAGAATAGTTGAATAATGTGACCGTACCATAAGAGTAGTTGAATAATGCAACAATGCCATAAGAGCAGTTGGGCAATGTGCAGTACCATTTGAGTACTTGGTAGTTGAATAATAATAATAATACATAAAATTATTATTATCATTATTATTACTATTATCATTATTATCATAATTACTATTATAACAATAATAATAACAATGATGACGACGATAATGATGATGATAAAAATAATAATGCTAGTAATAATGTTAATAATGATAATAATGATAATGATAATGATGATGATAATATTAGTAATAATAATCATAATCATAATCATAATCATAAAAATCATAATAATAATAATAACAATAGCTGTACCAAAATTGCCAAAGACTGCCACCAGTTGTCGAGGATCAATGTGCTTGTATTAGACTGGTGGACTTCTAGAACAGTATCGTTATTATATAGAACACATGCAATGAGACAAGTGGGAAAAGGCGGTTTGTACAGGTGATTGTCTAGTAAAGGTTTATTAAAGCAGGTTTGACTGCAGTTGAGTAACGCAACTATATCATAAGAGACCAGAATATGTGGTGTAACGGCGCTGTCGCAGGCAGAAGACCCGAGTTTGATTCTCGAGAGAGGAAAAAACTTGTATCGAGTAGCTCAGTAGCTGGGATGTTGTATACCTTTCAACCCGGCGGGTTGGCCCTGGCAGGCAAGGTCTGAAGACCGCCCGCTAAATGATCGAAATATTGTCAACAGGAACGTAAAAACAGGTACACTTTAACAATGTAAACATTAGCAATAGTTGAGTGAGGTGAGAGGTGAATGACATTTGTCGCGACATGGTGGAATCAGGCGCTTGTCCAATTTTGGGCATTTGGAGTTATTGGTATCATCTCAAAGCTTTTTCATTTTTGTCTTGCTTTTGATGAAAAAAATATCCATATATCTTAAATAGAAGTCCAGATACATTGCATTTGCAACTAAAGGAGATGGGGTTCACCTAGTTCCATAGTTTAAAATCTTTATTTTTAAATGGACGTAAAAGGTCTTGAGTTGTTTTTTTAATAGATAAAAATTAGCAAATTGGTGGGGGAAATGTCAGTGTCATCGATTTCATTATTTTGATGAGCATCTGATTTCCCGATGATGCCTCACATATAGAAAAAAACGGCAATGTTGCAAGTGGGACATTGAGAGTAGTTGGGTGGGGTGAGAGAATAAGTTACATGAGCTTACCTTTACACCTGGGACATCGCTCCCCCTTCCTGTGGTAGACCGAGTCACGTGGGCAGTTGAGGACCGGACACGCCCGTCTGCTGCATGTGATGGTGCCGATCTGAGAGGAGGTAGAGATGTGTAAGAGTGGGATAAGGAGAGATGGAGAGATGGATAGAAGTGGGAAGGGGGGGGGGAGATGTGTGAGTGAGCAAGTTGGAGAGATGGAGAGATGGAGAGATGGAGAGAAGTGGGTTGGATGTGTGAGTAAACAAGGTGGAGAGATGGAGAGAAAGGGGGTCTGAGTGAGCGAGATGGAGAGATGGAGAGATCGATAGAAGG
>NW_004798827.1:13075-14752 GCF_000002075.1 Aplysia californica | reverse complement strand
AATGAAGAAAGAGGATAGATAAGGAGCAGCAGAAAGAGAAGTGAAAAAGGAATGGAATGAAATAGAACTACGGAGAAAGTTTTTTTTGTTTTTTTAGTTTGTTTAGTATGGTGTTTTACCTAGGGAGAAAGAACAGGGGAGGGGCAGCAAAGAGATGAGATAAAGGTAGTGGGGCAAAGAGTGAGAGGGAGATCAAAATAGAGAAAGCGGGAAATCGAGGTAAAAAGAGATGTGGAAAAAGATGAAACTGAAGCAATCTCCGAGCCGAAGAGCCTAGACAGCACAGAACAAGAGACGAAACAGTTTGGGTTTGAGAAGCAAATCGGTCACGTTTAGTGGTGTTGATGGTCTAGCGGTTAGGCATGGGCGCACAACCGAAAGTCGTGGGTTCGAACCACGTCAGGATCTGGACCTTATGTCCTTGGAAAAGGCATTTTATACACACGAATATTCCTCACTACACTCAGATGGGAATGAATGCCAAGCTGTCGATAACGCAGGATCAGTATGTTACTGTTTGAAAGCTTAATCAGCTATCTGCACCGTATGCTTCCAAGGATACCGAAAATGTTTCTGCTCTCAGTGATCTAGGGTCTGCTGGGGTAATGTTATGGATTGTAAATCGCAGGCAGCTTCTGGTCAGCGTGAACAGATGCCATAATAATTAGATTAGAAAAATGGATGGATGGATGGATGGATGGATGGATGGATGGATCGATGGATGGATGGATGGATGGATGGATGAATGGATGGATGGATGGAAGATTGGGAGGGTGGATGGATGGATGGATGAACAGACGGATGGATGGACAGACAGACAAACGGAAGGACAGGTGGATGAACAGATGGACAGACAGACAAACAAACAAATAAACATACATGTAATATACAAACAGACAAAAATGTTGCATTTACCTTACACACACACTCCACGGTTGGGTCTGTCTTGAGGGGAAAGGTCTCTCCACTCATGCGATCCTGTCCGTCATAGTGACAACCTGAGGGGGGGGGGTAGTAGTTTGTTAGATTTTTTTGTTTTGGTAAGCGTTTTACGGCACTTGCAGCATAATTAGGTCATACAAGAGCCGAAGATTAGAGGTATTACAAGAGAGTAACAAGCACAAAGAGGAAATGGAGAGATAAGGACGAAAGATGTTTAGTTTTAGTCTTAGTATGAGTTTTACTGCACTTGCAACACAATAAGGTCATTAAAGCGCCGAAGATTAGAGGTATTACAAGAGAGTAACAAATACAAAAAGAAAAAGGTAAGATAAGGACGAAAGATGTTCGATACGAAAGAAGGAGCAAACCACACTAGAGCACCCGCCAACCTTTTGTTTGTTTGAGTGAATAAAACTTTTGACACAATAACGGTCATTTCATACTGACAAAAAGTAAAACAGACAGACAGAAACAAGACAAGGAAAATAAAGAAGTGGAACCTACCAGCAACGCAATATAACCACCCGCGGTAAGGGCGGGGGTAGTAAAGAAAGGGGTGGGGTGGGGCAGATTTAAAAAATATGCGTACATATATTATATACAGTCTTCACAAAAAGTTAAGGACCACTTACAAAAGTGCACTCAAGATAAAAACCAGGAATTCAAATTATGCCTTCTTTAAGATACATTTAATTCACCAATCCATAAGTGCAAAATAGAAGTTTCATCACAATC
>NW_004798827.1:9318-10433 GCF_000002075.1 Aplysia californica | reverse complement strand
TGGTGGTGGTGGTTGTGGTGTTACTATTGTTGCCTGATGGTGGTGGTGGTGTTACTATTGTTGCCTCGTGGTGGTGGTAGCAAACCCATTCTCTACTAGTAGTAGAAAATCTTTAGTAGTAGTGGGGTTGGTGGTACTATCGTTTGTTTTTCGTTTTCGTAAGAGTTTTACGGCACTTGCAACACAATAAAGTCATGTAAGTGCCAAAGACCAGAGCAGATGTTACAAGGGAGTAACAAATACAAAAAGGAGAAGAGATAAGGACGATATATTATTATGTTTGATGTGGAAAGGAGGAGAAAACCACACCAGACCACCCGCCAACCACCCTCTTACTAACAGTTTTGCCTCGTGGTGGTAGTGCTGGTGGTCATAATGGTGGTTGTGTTAATTGTGTTGGTGCTACCATTGTTTCCTGGTGGTGATGATGGTGGTGCTAGTGTTGGTAGTGGTGTTGGAGTTCCTGTTGCTGCTGTTATATTATTGTTGAGTGTTGGTGGTGGTGTTGGTGTTTGTGGTAGTGATGGTGGTGGTGTTATGGTTGTGGTGCTACCATTGTTGCCTGGAGGTGGTGGCAATGATGGTATTGGTTGCGGTAGTAGTGGTGGTGATGGCGGTGGTTTGAATTGTGGTAATAATAGTAATAGAAAAAGGAAATGAGGAAGACCATCTGGAGGCTATAGAGGCACAATAAGGGATGAGACAATCACCCAGGGCCTGGATTTGCCGAAATTGGAGGACATAGCCAAGGACAGGCATGCGTGGCGTCGACGGTTTTTCCGCCTTCTGTACCTGACGGTATTGGGAGAGAGTAAGTAATAATACCATTGTTGCCTGGTGGTGTTGGTGGTGGTGGTAGTGGTGGTGGTGGTGGTAGTAGTGGCGATGAATGTGTTGGTGGTGGTGTTACTGGTGGTGTCAGTGGTGGTGGTGGTGGTTGCAATGAATGTGTTGGTGGTGGTGGGCAATTGTTCGTTCTCGAAAGAAGTTCATTTTGTCATCGAGTGTTTCGGGCTTTTTTCTGAGATATTGTATCCCTCTCAGTCCGGGTTGGCCCTGAATACAGGATTGGACGGGGACTATTTACTCCTAAATACTCTAAATTGAGTTAGGGT
>NW_004798827.1:5939-7577 GCF_000002075.1 Aplysia californica | reverse complement strand
ACACAAATACACAAATGAACATACTCATACACATACATACAGACACACACACAGACACACACACACACACACACACACACACACACACAACCACACACACAGACACACACACATCTACACACATACACACACATACATACAGACAAACACAAACGAACATACAAACACATAGACACACATAGACACACACAGACTACTCACCCTACAAAAACAGGAATAACACGGGTCTGAATCTACCAAAGCCACCTCCACTCTCTCCCCTTCCTTACTACAGCGCATCTCCTGACCTGAGTTTGGGGAAAGAAAAGTACATCGACATATCAATGGTTATAGTTAGCACTGGGAAAAGGAGGAAAAAAATCAACAACAGAAGGATAATAAAGAAATAAAGAAGTAGGACCTACCAGCAGCACCCTCCAACTACTCACTCTTGGCCTCAGTTTGAGGAATGAAAAGTACATTGTCATAATATTAATGGTTATTTAGTACTGGGAAAAGCGAGAAGGACAGAAACAATAACGGGGTAGAAATGAAGTGAAGAAGTAGGACCTACCAGCGGCACCCTCCAACCACTCGCTCTTGACCTCAGTTTGAGGAAACAACAACACATTTAACTGTTATTTAATGCTGAGAAAAAGTAAGACATACAGACACATACATGGCGCTCTCGTGGCCTTAGAGGCTAAGGTGTTGGCCTCTCATTCAAAGGTCCCGAGTTCGAATCCGGGTAGCGACCGAAATATTTTCTTCCCTAAAATTGTCTCCTTTTACCTTCTTTCCTGCTCTCTAGCAATGTTCTGTCGTTTGCTTTCGTCTCCTCTTTCTGCCCCCACCCCCTCACCTCTTTGCCCCCTCCTCTGGGCTCCTGACTCTTCCTGCAGCCTTTCTGCTGCTACTTCTTGGCTCCTTCTTACTGCTGTCTTTCAGCCACACCCCTGATCTTCTGGTAGGAAAGATCTACACCAAGCCTTCTCGGACAAAGGCGAAAATTCTCGAAGGTCCGTTGTGCTAGTTGTACATGTTAAAGATCCCTTGGTCGCCCAAAATCGATAAGAGTAGGCTTCAGCCGCCATCCGGGCAAAATTCTAAATTCCCAACCAATTGAAAATGTTTGGTGTGTCTCGCGTTTTACACAAAAAAGACACAAAACGACAGAGGAAGGTTAAAGAAGTAGGACCAACCAGCGGCAGCTTCCTACGACCCGCTCTTGACCCGAGAGGAATACATAGAAAAACAAACAGTACAATCTTTAGCTGTTTCTTTGTTTTTAGAGTTAGTAATAGTTTTGCGGCACTCACACCACTAGTAGATCGTATAAGTGTAAAAAAGTAGAGGATTTATTAGATAGAAACATGCAAAGGAAAGAAGGGCAAGAAGGAACGACAATAGATGATTGATGAGAAAAAAGGAACAAACCACTTCAGACCACCTGCCAACCACCCACTCAGTACAATTTGGAACATTCAAAACAGAAATGTCTCAAATATTTTTTTATAAAGTTCAACAGGTTATTGAAAATAAATATTTTCTCAGACTTCTTCTTTTTCTTCTCTTTTTCTTCTTCTTCATCTTCATCTTCATCATATTCTTCTTCTTCTTCTTCTTCTTCTTCTTCTTCTTCTTCTTCTTCTTCTTCTT
>NW_004798827.1:0-2520 GCF_000002075.1 Aplysia californica | reverse complement strand
GAGAGAGAGAGGGGGGGGGGACAGAGAGAGACATACAAAAACAAAAATTTTTAAGCGGACATAGAAATGGGGGCTCTCTCTCGTGGTCGAGAGATACGGTATTCGCCTCTCATTCAAAAGGTCCCGAGTTCGAAGCCTGACAACGATCAAAAGGCTTCTTCTCAAAGTTTTCTCCTTTTACTACCTCTTTTCCTGTTCTCTAGTCATGTCCTGGCGTCTGCTTTTATCCCCCCCCCCCCACACACACACGCCCCTAGGCTCCTCTCTCATCTACTCCTGACTCGTTCAACTGCTACTCCTACTATTATAATTCCTTTCTACGGCTGACTTTCAGCCACATCACTGATTTTAGCGTAGATAATAAGACTAAACACCTAACTTCTCGAATATAGCAAACAATTCTCTGAGGGCCTATGTGCATGTTCTGCACGATAAAAAAAATTCCTTGTTCGTCCTAAATCGATAAGAGTAGGGTTCAGCCGCCATCCGGGAAAAAAAAATAAAAGTAATTGCCACCAAAACTGAAAATACTCCAGTCAGTGTAAAAAAAAAAATAATAGAATCCCTTCGAAATCGGAACTTGTTTGCCTGAAGGCAAGGGGACCTACGAAGTAGGAAAAATAGTAAAATATTACGTAAAAATCAGTAGCACTGGAGGTTGATGAATCAGCAGTCGACTGTCCCTGAGATCTTAGCAGGGGAAGAAGAAGAAGGAGGAGGAGGAGATTTTCGATAACTAGACCGCAATATTAAAAAAATTAAGTGTGTGTATGACTTCATAGGCCAGTGTACAATTTGTTGAATTCTGTCGTAGTGTTCCAAATCTCTGGCGTGACTGTTGTGGACAGGTTTGATTGTACTTCTTTTAGCGCCAATGCCATCCCACTCCCTGGCTTTTTCTGCATAACAATGAGCAATTGAGACTACCTTTTGTACCAGCCAAACAAAGTATCACAGTTTATTATTGCTGTCTTTTTTTTGTGTGGATAATCTAAAGATCGCCGGATCTTCTTCTCCTATCCGATTATGCGCATTCGACAAGAAGAAGTGTACATCCTACTTAACTGGGAGGTGACAACTTAGTACTGCCCTGGAAACCTGTGCAGTTATGTTCAGAAGGACACTGTGCCAATATGTAGATCAAACTATTCAAACATGCCAAAAATGCTATGGAAATGACATTTACGGCGGAAATATTTCATCTCTGGCAATCGCTACTCTAAGATAGCGCAGTACAAGACGCTTGCTCCCTAAAACGCGTACTCGAAAAAGAACTCAAAATTTTGAAGGCGTCGTCACCAGTGCCGATAAATATAGGTTGTTGGGTTTTTGTTGGGTTTTTTTTTCATTTCTCAAACAAAACTTCTTATAGAACAATCATTGCTTCATTTTTTTGCATACAAAGTACTACCTAAAATAGTTTCAAACGCCTAATGTAATATAGATATCACATCAGCTATTTTTAAGGACGTCTTTTTAACGTATCTTTAGATACAGTAGTTAAACATCTTGCAGTGTGCAATCTTTGACCTACTCGTAGATAAGAAATCGACGAAAGAATTTTCATCGGCGTCTGTGGTGTAGCGGTTAGGCGCCTCCCTGTCGCTCGCGGGAAACCCTAGTTCGATTTTTCGAGAGGGGAGATTTTGTGTCGGGCATCTCAGGGTTTTTTCTGCTAGTGTGCTGTATCCCTCTCAGCCCAAGTTGGCCCTAACAGATGGGGTCGAAGCCCAAATTCTAAAGGATCTAGACTGTCTCGATGGAGGTCGGAAAAACACTGTCGTTTAAAATAAAAACAAAGGATCTTCCATAAACAAGTGATTTGGCGTCCTGTTTCTTATTCTTATTCTTAAAAATTCTTTTATATAATTTTGTTAACACTTTCCCGCTGCTATAAACTATCGGCGTGTTCAAAAAGTGTACTCAAGTGAGATTGACATTGCTTGGAAAAATTGTGGATTCGATCAAAGTAGTAGTTTATGCCAAGCTAAAGTCACTGAGGAAGCGCATAGTTGTAATTCGATAACGCTTGAAGACTTGCTGTTTGGGGTATTTTTTATAAAAACAATGCGTTCTTCGAAAACGATTATTTTTCATTAACAAACAAGTGAGACAAAATAGTGTTCAATCTAATACGAAACTCTAAAATTTTGTAGTAAATGGCTCACATTAAGTCAAAGTATACGGAAGGCTCTTCCTGTTTTGTACGTAATTTCGCCATATAAGGTCGTTGGTTTTTTGTTGGGTTTTTTTTTGTAAGTGCTTTACGGCGCTCGCAACTGCATAAGGTCATACGAGCGTGCGGGACTCGATGGCATTTTCAGTTGGTATAGGAAATTTAGAAGTTTGCCCAGGTGGCAGCCGAAGCCTACTCTTATCGATTTTGGTCCACCAAGGGATGTTTAACTTGTGCAATTTACACATGGGCCTTCCAAATTTTTTGCCCTCTTCCGAGGAGGCTAGGTGAAGATCTTTCCTACCAGACGACCAGGGGTGTCTCTGAACGGCAGCAGTAAGGAG
>NW_004798826.1:74596-76148 GCF_000002075.1 Aplysia californica | reverse complement strand
CAGTGTTAAGATCCACGGACTTGGGTCTACAATCGTGCTATCGAGTGCACAAAAGTAGCCCTGTAGAAATGGAAGCCAAAGTACAGCAAACCGCGTCTCCTCTCGCCACCACCACCACCACCACCAACCGAAGCACTTCACTTTTCATCTCCACGCCAGCGCGAAGGACGGAGACCCTCGCTGACTCTCATCTCTTCGGACAACCTCGGACTTTGCAGAGAAGAAAACGCTGAAAGAAATTCGAAAAATTGTCACCCCGTTTTTATTTCGTGTGCAGGACCTGGACATTTTCCTACCTGAAAATTGTCACCGTTGGTTTTTTTTGTGTGTTTTTTATTTTTTTATTTCTTGTGCAGGACCTAGTGGACTTTTTCATGAAAATTGTCATCACCACCGTGTTTCAGAAAAGATTTGAACATATTCGTGAACGTCGTCTGCTTTTCATTTTTCTGAGTTAGGACTGTGAGGAGTTGTCTCTTGACTGTTTCTTTTCATCCCCGCTCACGTCTCTACGGCTCATCGTGAACGTTGTACCGGTGGCAATTGTTGGATGGTAAAACAAAACGTGTAATTTTGTTTGTTGGGAAAGAATACTGCGTTCCTACCAATAATAATTATAATACATGTATTATTATATTAGTCATCTTATTGTTCAATGGCGTGTTTGAAAGGCTTTGCGCTGATGTTTTCTTCCGACTTCGAGCAAGCTGTGTAAGGGATCCGCGCTTTTTCGGGCGCGTCTTTCTGTGCTGGGCTGTGTGCGCGTGAGGCTCTTCCAGTAGGACGTGTTCCTTGTTGTAGCAGCGAGTGAGGTTTGTGAGTAGTAGCGGTGAAGAGCAAGCGAGGACCAGTTGGTAGATATATGGTAGATCATGGTGGGGGGATCCGTTCGTAGATATATGGACCCACAATGTGGGGGGAGGGATCCGTTCGTAGATATATGTACCCACAATGTGGGGGGATCCGTTCGCAGATATATGTACCCACAATGTGGGGGGGAGGGATCCGTTCGTAGATATATGTACCCACAATGTGGGGGGATCCGTTCGTAGATATATGTACCCACAATGTGGAGGAATCCGTTCGTAGATATATTATGTATACCCACTATGTGGTCCGCGCAGTTCTGACTCAATTCGCGAAAGTTTTTTTTTTTTTTTTTTTTTTTTTGGGGGGGGGTTATTTTGCGGTTGCTATTGTTTTGTTTTTTAATAAGATTCTTTCTTTTTTTTATTTCTCCGAAGTGTGCTGGGACGGTCGATGTGTGGACAGCGAAACAATACCGGGGGTCTCGTGGGCAAATTGTGCTCCGTTACGTTTGTGGTTCGCCAACGGTTTTTTAAAAGCGGTTTTTTATGTAGGTGTTTCAACTACTCTAACCCTAAATCGCTGTCGCTAGATGCTAACGGCTGAATACTACGTCTGTGTCTGGAAACAGTTTGAAACGTCGGCGATTTGACAATGACAACGACGACAGTGACAATCTTTATTCATCTCGCAGGGAGAAATTTGTCTTGGTTCGTTAACAATGTGCTGTCTCTGCGATTTGACT
>NW_004798826.1:73268-74413 GCF_000002075.1 Aplysia californica | reverse complement strand
CAGTTACACAGTCCAACAAATAATACATCGAGTTAATGATAAGAAAAATCTTGGAGCTTACTTCTTACTTTCCTTTTTCCCGGCCTCGGTTACCTTACGGTGTCGTTCCTGTCCCTCTGTTCCCGTCTGATCTCTAGATGTATGCTCTCACTGCCACACTGTCAGGGGGTCGTCTTAAGCGATGACCAGACAATTTCATCAGTTCTTTATAATATAGACTTAAATGTATTTGTTTTCTCAACTCTCAGCTTGCCAACGTCTTGGAACTATGGTTCTAAATCATAAGAGCGAAAAACGTCTTTTATTCTCATAGGTTCTAAATCATAAGAGCGAAAAACGTCTTTTATTCTCATAGGTTCTAAATCATAAGAGCAAAAAACGTCTTTTTATTCTCATAGGTTCTAAATCATAACAGCGAAAAACGTCTTGTATTTTCATAAAAGGCCTGTAATTTGTGGTGGTGGAGCTGTTAGGCTGTTGGCGATGACAGACAGGTGACAGGGGCTCGTCACCACAGCGGGGAGTGATCTTACTGAGTCTCTATTTCCGTCTGTGAAAAACCGTGAAATGGTATAAGATTTACGTTTCTATCAACACTACATTAGGTATGGTGAAATGCTAAGGATTTAACGCCTCTATCAACACTGTCAGGTTATTTAAAAGACGGGACCTCCGAGTTTAACGTCCGTCTTCGAGAGGACCGAGAAAAAGGGGATGTCGTGTGAAGTGTCTTTCACAAGGACACAGCGTCGGTTTCTGTCTGTTTTGCTTTTTTTAATAAGTTTCCAATCTGTGGCATTGGTTGTGGGTGTGTCCAGGGAACATTTGGTCAAAATTCAAGCTTTAAATGTTCAAAAGGGCAAAAGAGATAGTTTTTTTTTTAAGTAGGTGCAGTTGTTGAAAGAATGAAAGAGTTTTCCCTCACCCCTGTACAATCAAAATTTTGTTTTCTTGGCTTAGTCCGTTTGAGCAACTTGCCGGAGAGTTGTAGACAGCCGGGCGTGTGGGTTGGGAGGATGTGTCGGTGGATATTTGAAAGTCGTTTCTATTTAATTTTTTGGTCTGTTTTTATTGGTGGGTGGGGGGGGGCGGTGGTTTGTTGGTTGCTTTTATTTACTTTTGTTTTGTTTGTATGTTATATTAGG
>NW_004798826.1:65525-69061 GCF_000002075.1 Aplysia californica | reverse complement strand
TTATTTCTTTTTATTATTATTTTTATCATAATTATTAAGGTGTGTTTGTTTCTTTCTCGTAGAGCAAAAAAGGGACACTTACATAAACGTTTTGCCGTTGGTGATTCAGAACAATTGAGATAGACTGCACTAGCTGTGTTAACGAGTGCGTGTGTGTAGTAACTATCTGGGACAACTTACACCGCTCACTGGTTTCTAATTGGTTTTGGGTTTCCTTAAAGAAACTTTGATTCAAAAACTTCGCCCAGAACGTGAGAAAGCATTCATTTAAAAACTTGGATCAGGACTTACGAAAACGTTTATTCAAAGATTTGGATTAGAGCAGGAGCGATTCAAAAACTTGGATCAGGACTTACGAAAACGTTTATTCAAAGATTTGGATTAGAGCAGGAGCGATTCAAAAACTTGGATCAGGACACAAAGCGGCGATTCAAACACTTGGATCAGAGCAGGAGAAAAGTTAAGTCAAAAGCTTGGACCAGAACAGAAGAAAACGTTGATTCAAAAACTCGGATCAGTTCGTGAGAGGAAACGTCTATTCAAAAACTTGAATCGGATCATGAGAAGCGATTGAATAATTTTTGGTAAAACCCTGTGGCCCAGAACCCTCTCTGTGTCTCCTACAGCCCGATGCCTTGAGCACAGGTATGGGGAACCACACCATCAATGGCTACGAAGACGCGCTGCACCCTCTCTCGTGGGCAGACGATACGAATCACGTGACTGACTCACGCGGACTTTTTAGAGGTCACTTTGACCTAAAGTCCAGCCCACCCAGTGGTCACTTTGACCTAAAGTCCAGCCCACCCAGTGGTCACTTTGACCTTAAGTCCAGCCCACCCAGTGGTCACTTTGACCTTAAGTCCAGCCCACCCAGTGGTCACTTTGACCTAAAGTCCAGCCCACCTAGTGGTCACTTTGACCTTAAGTCCAGTCCACCTAGTGGTCACTTTGACCTAAAGTCCAGTGGCCACTTCTCGCGGGCAGCCAGTAGTAGTGAAAGCATCAATACCATAGACTGTGAGGACTCTGTTTTCAGCCCGGACGCCACCGGTTCCGCGGACTTTTTCGACTTCCGGCTGACCACGCCCCAGGTGACGTCAGGATCACCTCCTGGTGGCGGTGCGAGACTCGCCGAGGACGGCTTGGGGAATTCCCCGTTCCATCCGCAGAGTTGCAGCCCGTCTCACAGCGCCAGTTCTGCTGAGTATACGGCTGGGATCCCACCCCCGAAAACAGCTCCGTATTTCGAGAAAGAGGGGGATCTTTCTGCCAACATACCTGTTGCTGCTTCCAGCTGGGACGGGTCTCTCACTGCACCGATGATGTCTCAATCCCTGTCAGTCGCCAGCGCAGATTGCGTCATCAAACGAGAGGTACTCGAACCCCTGCCCGTCAAATACGAGTGTCAAAAGTCGCCCGTGGGCCCCTCGTTCCTCAGCCCGACGGCAGCCTCCGCAGCCGCCTCCCCCAACCACCACCACCACCACCAACATCACCAGGGACAATCCAACAACACTTTCCCGCTCTACCAAGACAGGATGAACGGCTACACCAACGGTGACCTCATGCAAATAGGTCAAGGTCGCAGCAATAACCCTCCCAACGCCAGCCCCTCGTGTCTCTCTTCAGTCACCACGCCCCCATCCGCCTTTCCGCTTTCAGCACAAGGCCAAGGTCAAGGGCAGGGGCAGTGTCAAGGTCCCGCCCCCTACGGGGGTCAAGGTTACCCCGCCCCCGACTACCCTGCGACTTTCGGAGGCGGGCCGTACGCAGGCGTTCCGTACACGGGGAGCCGACCTTACCGTAGCTTCAGCAGCGAGCTCAACTCTCCTGACCTACCCCTGCCCGAGGAGCTCAGCATGGACCTCGACTTCTCCAACATCACAGACACGGAGCTCGACCAGTACTTCAACTACGGCATGGACGGCAACAACAACAACAGCAACATCAACAACAACAGCAGCAGTACTAACAGTAGCAACGGCGGTCGTCACAACAACAGCGGTATTGGGCATAACAACAACAACAACAACAACAACAACAACAGCAGCAGCAATCATCATAACAGTCTCACTTCTGCTGCTGTCGCTGCCACAACCAGCAACGGGGTTCATTCTAACCACAACAACAACAACAGCAACAACAACAATAATAATAATAATAACAACAGTAATAGTGTTAATAACAGCAACAATAACAAAAGCAACAACGACAACAACAGCAACAGCAGCAGCAGCAGCAGTGACGTCTTCGGGGGTCCCCGTCATGCAGCGTGTTACACCAACCTTCGCCCGTCTGAAGGCAACAATATGGCAGCTCCTATGAGCACAGCGGAATCCCCCCCTTCTGTTGCTATGGCAACGGACGCCCGGGACCTTTTCAAAACGCCGGAAAGAAAGGCAGACTGCCAGTTCACGACCTGCTCCCCACCCGCCAGGCACCCACCCGCCAGGCACCCACCCACCACGCCCACGCCGGGTCTACCATCGACGAACATGCCGCATCAAGAACTGCAACAGCCGACCCCGCACCACAATCATCATCATCCTCATCATCAACATCATCACCATCATCATCACCCCCACCCCCACCCCCACCATCATCATCATCATCCCCCTCCTCCTCCTCCGCCTCCTCCCCCTCCACACTCTCAACACCATCATCAACTCCACCCCACTCAGAATCACCACCCTCATCCTCACCACCATCATCAACATCAACATCAACAACAGCAACAGCAGCAGAACAGCTTTATTTGCGAGCCATCATTCAACGGTTTTCCCCTGAAGAACTCATGCCCCTCCTCCTCTGTGCCCCCTCTGCTCAACGGGAATTTCCACAATAATTACGAAATGCTCGCTCCGAACGCACACTTATATTCCCGATCGTGCGCACCAATGGGATATTTTGACGGTGAAAACCGGACATACAAAAGTCTTGGGCAATGCGGTGGTGATTCGAAATGGCAGCAGTCGGGGTACAAGTGCTATTCCCAGAGCCCCAGCGATTCTCACTTCGACAGTTCGGCTTACCCCGCGGACGGATCTATGAAACCGGAAATTCCCGATCACAGCAGCTTTTGCGCAGGTTTGTTTCGTTTATTGTTGAACGCCTTGATGCAAATAATTATAATACTATTACTATTACTATAATGGGCTTGTTTGTTTTGTTATTGTTGTTTCTGTTTTGTTATGTTGTTGTTTGTTGTTGTTGTTGTTTTTGGGGGGAGGGGGGGAGAAATGGAAGCGCTCATATGACCTTACGCAGTTGCGAGCGCCGTAAAACCCTGTACTACTACTACGGAGAAATGGAAGATGGAGAGAGGAAAGGATAGGGGAGGGACGGGAGGGGGTGGGGTATATATACGTGGTGAAAGAGTGGAGACTTTCTACTCAAGATGGGAAAATTGGCTAATTCTTCCTTCTTAGATATTCAACTTTACGTGAACTTTTTGACGATTTTAAGGGAAAATTCCTACCTATCTATCTATCTATCTATCTATCTATCTATCTATCTATCTATCTATCTATCTA
>NW_004798826.1:60046-61163 GCF_000002075.1 Aplysia californica | reverse complement strand
TTTTAAATTGTTTTTTGGCTCAACACCTTTCATGCCCATTAAAGAACTCATTACTGTGTGGATTTTTCTGAAAAATGTTGATTAATGGCACAAAACTGAAAATTTCCAGTTACCACGGACTCTTAAGCTAAGGAAATAACAAATCTTTGGCGACCATTTTCTAATTAATTTTACCTCTGAAAACAGGTGACCCCCACCTCCTTCATTCGCAAATATCTCGACTTGTATTCAAGATAAATGGATATTTTTTTCCTCCAAATAAAGACAAGTGAACAAGCTCTAAGATGATACCAATAACTCTACATGCGCAAACATTGACGAGAGCCTGATTCCACCACGCTGCCTCACAAAGGTAACAGATGCCGCAAAAAGTAAAAGTAAGTAACAAAACAGAATTTATACATTAAAATATTTTTGAAAGTTCAACCCAAAGATTATTTTAACTGTGTGTTTTGGGTTTTTTCAGAGGCCACACCCTCCACGTCATCCAGCTCCTCCCCGGGCTCCTTTGGCTCCTCCCCCTCTACGTCAGCGACCACGCCCCCTTTCTGTGACATATCATTGGTTCCCGCCAGTACCACCACGTCATCGCCAGCTGCCAGCGAGAGTGCCGAGTCTACTTCCGGTTCATCTGTGTCGTCATCCAAGGTCAGTGTCTCCACATTGTCTCCTCTTGTGAGGTGAAAAAACTGGTCTAGAGCCTATTGTGGCTAGTTGGCTTTTAAGCTCATCACTTTTTTAACAGGAGATCATCTCTGACGTATCCTGGTAGGGTCACGTGATTTTCAAAGTGCGTTCGAGTCACGTGACAAACCGGATGTCGACAGACAGGCTTGTGGGCTGACTAGACACAGTTTTGTTTAGAGTGAAAAATAATGGTCATGATCAGTTATTTATAGCCTATCATGGAATTATTAAAGATTGATCTCATTTTTTTTTTTTTTTTTTTTAATTTAAAAAAGCTCATCACTTTTGTTTTAAAGATCCTAGACCCTGCAATCTACCCGTTTGATCTATATAATTATTATGTGGCCAAAGAATTTCAATTGTCGTCATCTCTACAAACCACCAATTCCCATTTTCACCTTTGCGCTGGTTTCTTTCTTTTTTTTCTTTT
>NW_004798826.1:55889-57164 GCF_000002075.1 Aplysia californica | reverse complement strand
TCTCTCTCTCTCTCTCTCCCCCTCTCTCTCTCTCTCTAACTCTCTCTCTCTTCCTCTCCCCTCTCTCTCTACCTCCCTCTCTCTCTACCTCCCTATCTATCTATTACCTACATAATTATTATGTTCCCATTCATAAATTCCCCCTCTCGCCATTTGCCAAGTCACAGTACTGTTGTGATACTTGGTTTGCTGAGCAAAAGAAAAAAATAAGAAGGTCAAGTACTTTTTCCAAGAAAACACCATGCTTCTAAGTTGTTCTCCTAGAAGTTTTACCCCTCCGTCAACAGTATTTAGATAATTTCTGACGCGAGCTGCTTCTACTCTGTCTGTCTGCCCGGTCTGAGAGTGATACAACATCCCAGCAGATATCCGATTTTTGTACAACTAACTATGACTAGGACTTTCTTCAGTTTAATACAATGGGGGCAGAAAAAAAATAGAAGCTAAGAAGAAGTGAAGGAATGTGTTATAGATTGGGGGGTGGGGTTGGTGGGGGAGAAGTTGAATAAGTACAAGAAGCAAAAAAAGAAGAAGGAAGGACGGAAGCGAAAAAAGAAGAAGGAAAGACGGAAGCGAAAAACATTACGATAAAAGAAAAAGAGATGGAAAAGAAAGAAAAAAAAGACAATTAAAATAGAAAAAGTAAACCAAGAAAAAAAAAACCAATATGAGAAAAAGGTAGAAACGACGAATAGAAAGAAAAGAAGAAAAATACGAAATGAGTAAAGGGGAAGAACAGGAAGAAAATAGGACGAAAGAAAAAAAAAATAACAGGAAAGAAAAAAAAGAAAGAAATCACACGAAAACAGGAAAAGGCAGAGTGGACACACCCAGGTCTGAATAACAGAAGTGGCTAAGTTTTTTGTTTTTGTGTTTTTGTTTGTTTTGTATTTGTTTTTCAGCACCAGTCAAGCTAACCACACGACCTCACACCAATATGATTACACGAGGCTTACACTACCAGGACTGGCCTTCTATCTATTCCACTCACAGGCTGGAGAAATGAGTCAGGGTCTTAGAGAATGTGCCCTCTCGTCAAATATTGTAGATCTCAATCAACAGGATAAGATCGTTTCGGATCGGGCCGACAAATATCGTTGGGAAGAGCACAGTATATCCTATCTAATTTTATATTTGTATGTGTCTATACTTAAAAACTGCAGGGGAAAAAGGACGGTAGTCACAAACTGAAAATCGTGAGTGTAACAATTTTGAACGTTTGTTGACTCATAACTGTATTTCTGTTCAACTGTTGGTTGATTATTGTTGTTAGAT
>NW_004798826.1:53589-55178 GCF_000002075.1 Aplysia californica | reverse complement strand
ACAATACCTCCATTTGTGGATTGCGAGAAAGTAACTCATTTTGTCAGCATGCCTCACATTTGATAGCTCTTCATCCAACTCCCGGTAAAAGAGACATACTTAACATTATACTTTCGTCAATTACCCAAAAGTCGTCTGGTGTCAAAGTCGCCGTAAAGGTGTGTGCCCGAGCTGCCGCCGATGGCCCAGCAGCTATAAAGGCTGGGCAATGAGTCGCTTAAGTAAAAATTCGGATAATATTATGTTAGTGCACCTCGACGGGAAATAATGTGATATGAACCGATTCGGCAAATGGATTAGAACCACTTTGACAAACGGGTTATCATAACTTCAACAAATGCGTGCATTTATTTTTTCGGCAAACGGGTCAGGAAAAAGAGTAAAGAGTGACCTGACCATCAATGATTTATTTACAGAGGCACCAGCCATCCATGTCCAGGTCCTGTTTTAGCCTAGAGTAAAGAGTCTGAATTCGGATAATGTCTTATTGAGGATTATCCGATTATCCGGATATTTATCCGGATTTGCCCACCTCTATCAGCAGCTCATCGTCACAGCCTAGACAGGGAGGGGATCCGGCCGCGAGCCACTGGGAGCAGCTTTCCGGAGAAAAACAGTTAAGGACTGGTGGGGCACCCTAGGAATCGTGTTTTGGGGTCAAATTATGCAAATTGGGTTTATTACAAATCATAGTTCCTGAACAATACCCAGAAACGTATGTAAGCCTTCTCTTGCCCTTTTTAACTCCCAGTTGAGCACAGGCCATCAACAACATTACTCCAGCAAAGCCTGTCCTGAGCATCCTTTTCTATCTGTTTCCATGATGTTCCCGCTTTTTCAATTTCCGCTTGTACCGCTCGCCTCCATGTCATCTTTGGTCTTCCCTTCTTACGCTTTCCTTGTGGGTTCCACGTTAAAGCCTGCCTGATGATGCTTGTCGGGGGTCTCCTCAGGGTGTGTCCAATCCATTTCCATTTCTTCACCTGAATATCTTCCCTTACTGGCCTTTGGCTTGTTCTCTCCCACAGCCTGCAAGCCTTGCTACACCCTAAAGCTGTGGGGGGTTTGCCCCTGGTTTTTCCACGAACGCACATGTCTTCCAGCCTTTTCTTACCGTTATCGGCTGTTGTCTCTCAATTGTCTATTTTCACACATTATCCCATTTTTCTGCTCAGTTTCTGGTTCAATTTCAAAGTGACTTTCAGAGGATACCAACAACACCTATTTCTAAATTTTGTCATGTTGAATTTTGTATTACTTTAGTAGTTTTTGATTTATGGACATATCAACAACCCAATTGTCATAAAATAAAAACTAAAGCGTATATCAAAACTCAACAAGCCAAATTTAAGAGCTACATACTTACTGTTGGCATGCAAAATTAGAAGTGAATCAATTAAGAAATAAGGGAATAAAATGGGATTTAAAAGGTACATGTATACAAAATCCAATATGGCGCCGTTTCCATAGCGACCGATTAACAATATACTTTTTGAACTATTGATTTCAGATCCCCAATAACACACGATGTCACACAGCAATATAGGCACTCCAGACCTTGTAATAGCCAAAATAGACCCCAGGTGCCT
>NW_004798826.1:45520-52744 GCF_000002075.1 Aplysia californica | reverse complement strand
GAGAGAGAGAGAGAGACAGAGAGAGTGAGAGACAGAGAGACAGAGACAGAGACAGGGATAGAGGCAAGAGACAGACGGAGCGATCTGTTCCGTTTCATATTTTTTCTATCACATTCCTTGGTTCTTGAAGTTAAGAAAGTTTAACTTATTGAAGACGCCAATCTAGCCCATTCAAAAGCTTGGAAAAGTTTATCTTCGTTGTATCCATACAGATTTTCCAATTCCGTTTTCGTTTTCGGAAATGTAGAAAGGCAGGCAACAACATTTATATTACTATGAAATGTCCATTGTTGTCTTTGTGGTTTATGCTTGTGGGTTTGAAACATTGATTTTTAACAGTTTTAGGTAGGACAAATCTGTCTGACGTGTCCTTAAAGTGCTCACCTTTGCCCTTTCTGCACCTCTGACCAGTTTGACCTAGGTCAAACATAGAACTGCCAGCCGCCCAATCGGCCCGGAGTGCCAGATCAGACACAGACATCAGTCAGTTAATGGTCCAATTACAGTACCTAAGATATCCTAGCTGGCCACTCGTTTATTTCTCTGCTCCGATGCCCCCAAAAGCGTATCGTCAGCAAGCTGTTTCAACGTTCTACCCAAAGATAGCTAGCTTTTTTTTTTTTTAGACAAAAAGAAAATGTGTCACAATCTCGCGGAATCAGGCGCTGGTCAATTTCGCGTTTTGGGAGCATCCGAGCAAAGAAATAAATGAGTGGTCACATGTGGTTTATAGATAGATATAAAAGATGCTGAGCCCCTTTGTAAAAAGATATGCGATAAAAAATGGCCCAAATTGGTGACAAAATGCTCGTTCCATCGATTTTATCATTTTGACGAGCGTTTGAATTCATTACGATGCCTCGAATTTGTTTCTTTCTTTAAACAGCTGTACTTAATTTACATACATTTTATGTCTTGTTTAAAACCTCCAAATTTGAATTTTGACGAAATATTTTTTTGTAAAATTCAACCAATGTCACATATTATTAAAAAAGTGCAATGATTTTATTTTCTCAGAACTTTGGGCTATGTATGTACATATATGACCATCTGTCCCATGCTATGCTATTGTCCTGATCTTTCCCTGCCACCCATCTGTTCACGTTTTTGCACTAAGTTGTTCTAGGTCTACCCTGACTCTTTTGCCTTTTTTTTCTCTTTCGGATAGAGCAATTTGCCCAAGGCTTTAATGTCTGTGTATGTGTCCTTAAACGGCAGACTATTTTTTCAGCGAGCCAGCTGCCCATGCGGGCTTTTGTACTACTACCTCTTTTGCTTTTTTTCCCTTCAGTTTGAAAGTCTCAGTCGTAGGAAAGAAAAATCCCTTTGTTTTAATGCTAAATAATTTCCTAGCTTAAATCTTGAGCAATCAATTTGTTTAATTAGCGGCAACATAATCAATACGATTGTAGTTTTTGTGGAACACTTTCTTAGAATGATACAGTACTGGTTTTTGGAATACTTCCACCACTGTAAAATTATCTAAAGGGAAGGACTTCCAACCTTTTGTTTTGATAGGAGTTTTACAGCACTTTCATCACAATAGAGTCAAATAAGTGCCGAAGATTAGAAACGTTAAAAGAGAGTAACAAACACAAAAAAAGAAAGAGGGGAGATAAGGACTATAGATGTTTGGATAGGAAAGAAGAAGCAAACCACAATAGCACCCGCCAACCACCCACACTTCCAACTTTAACGCCGACCAGCTGGTGAATGCGAATACAACAAACAACAATCTTCAGGTCTGCCTTTCTGCGTTCTTAGTGAGGGTGTGCCAAGAAACTAGTCAATAGTATACCCATTGTAAATACCAAGACAAGATCTATATTCCACGTCAATGACCGTGTTACAAGGCTTAGCAATACAACTATGGACACAATCAAGGAACAGTTGGCAAGTTGGAGAATGCCAACAACAAGCCCTCAATATACGCGTATTGTAAATAACAATATAGAATTAATTTCCACAGCTGCCTGTGACATGCCGTGTTATAAGGTTGAACGATACAGCTATAGGTACATTATAAGGAACAATAACTGGTTGATTGTGAATGCGAACAAAAGGAATAACGATTTCCAGGACTGCGTAGATCTATTGTTTTCTTGCAGAGCGTAGACTCGGACCTCTGGAATTGTGTTACCTACGTGAGGAAATACATGTAGTGTGGTCTTTCTGATGGCGTCATTGGCTTTTGTGCTCCACAAAACCTCTGTTGTTGTGTACAATGAAAAAAAATAAATCTTTTGTTGACCCATAGCAACTTTCTTAGTAAGCCTGAACAGAGTAATCACGACAAGAGATCGGGATGATATTTGTATGTGTGTGTGTGTGTGTGGGGGGGGGTTCTATTTTGTCTTTGGTTGTTTTGGGGTTGGTTTGTTTTATTTTGTTTTTGTTTGTGAGTTGTTGTAGTCTTTTGCTTTGTTTTGTTTTGTTGTTGTTGTTGTTGTTGTTGTTGTTGTTGTTGTTGTTGTTGTTGTATTTTTGTTTGTTTGTGTGGGGAGGCTAGATCAACCCAGCAAAACATAAATGGCGAACTATGATCGCCGATGTGTGTCCCAGATCAGGAAGAAAGAGATGTCAAAAGAGATTTGAAAACGCCACTGAGTTTCGAGAAAGGCCTGTTAGAGATTTGAACCAGGGTGATCATCACAAAGACCCTGCGTAACACAATCAGAGCTAACACACAGGCTCTCAGTATACGTATTGTAAATAACAACAAAATGTCTATATAATAATTATTATACATTAATGGCAATGCTATATAATAACCCTTAACGATAAAATTATGGGTACATTAGAGGGAACAATTAATTGGGGAATGTGAACAAACAATGCTATATAAGGCTAAGCTATAAAACTATGGGTACTTTACAGTTATGGTGAACAATTCATTGGGGAACGCGAACAAAAAAGACAAAGGTTTTCGGAACTGCGTTGTTGTGAGTGTGTTGATGGAATGATAAGACTAGGAGACTCAGACTTCGGGAACTAGTTTATCTACGTGAGGAAATGCATGCGGTGTGGTCCTTGTGGTGACGTCATTGACTGTTGTGTTCCCAAAACTTTTGTTGTTGCGTACAATAAAACATCAGCTGTTTCCTCCCTCAGAGTTAAAAAGGTCTATCTTACATTTTTTTGCGGTTTTCAGTTACTAAGACTATGTGGCGAGAAACGAAATGCTCTGTCTGCTCTATCAAAATCGTAAGATTTTTCGGAGTCGTTATCGAGATATTCAAAGAGCTGCATTCGAAAAAGATTGACGTGATTTGACACTCAAAAATCTTTGACGTCAAATTTCGCAGAACTAGGTACTGAGGGGAGAGAACTTTGTAATTCTGAGGTAACCTATTGTTGACCCACAACAGATCACCGCAACATCAACATAGCTACCCCACACACCCTGATAGATCACCACAACATCAACATAGCTACCCCACACACCCTGACAGATCACCGCAACATCAACATAGCTACCCCACACACCCTCAGAAGAAACGTTGTTGTTGTTGTTGTTGTTTTCAAATCCCTTTAGCTGCGAGCATTTCGCTCTTGGCAGTGCAATGCCTTCCTCAAGTAACCACATGTCCTTGTCATCTGGTCAACGCCAGAGTAGAGCAGGCTTTGTAAGTCTGTAGGTATGTGTAGGAGCCTGCGTCGAAGAACTGCCAGGTTTGGGCAGTGAAGGAGAAGATGTTCAACGGTCTCCTCGTGGTAGTCACAGTGTCTGCAATGGGGTTCCCACATGGGGTTGATTCTGTTTAGGTGTTTGTTGGCAGTAGACACGTAAATGAAAACGAGCATTTCTACTGCTCATACCCTGCAGGGGGTAAAAAGCACTGATGTTGATGATTTCTACAGCTGTCCGTAACTATGTGAAAACACTTGGCAAAATAAACTAAGATAAGATTGATAAGAAAAGATTTATCTTTGTTGTCCAGACACTGACACATTGGTTTGGGTACATTTCACGGAACAATGGCGGGGATATGGACAATAAGAACAAAGGTCCTCAGAACTGTGTTAACGTGTCGTTGAAGGGGTAGGGGTGGACCAAATCAGACTTCGGGAATTGGTTGACCTACGTGTAGAAACGAAGGCGGTGCTGCCTTCGCAATGACGTCATTCTCTTTTGTGTTCCCAAAAACCTTTGTTGGTGAGCACAATGAAACAGACCCAGAATACCTTACATGGTGAGCACAATGAAACAATTGTTGTTGATGTTGACCCACAATATTTTACACGGTGATCCTGAACAAATGGGTGACCGGGAAATATTAAAATGGTTTAGTTTTGTTAAGAGCATCTGAGTAACAAATAAATGGCGAATCATTATCGACGATCACTGTTACAGATCTAGCACTTGATGATGATGATGCTATGGTTCAGATAGCAGTGACCTTCTCTTGAAAAAAGTTTGACTTGAAACTCCATCGAATTTCTAGAACAGCATGTTAGGAATTTGAACCAGGGCCATTCACACATTAGCCCAGCAGAATACCAACAGAACTAGCTAACATCCTCAGTATACAGATGTCAATAACCCACACTAATGTGCCAGTATCAGAATCTGGACAACAAAGATTAATCTTTTCATTTCTATCTTATCTTAGTTTGTTAAGCTAAGTTATTTAACCGGCAGCTATAGAAAATACATAAAACAGAGACGGAAAGATTAATCTTTGTTGTCCAGATTCTGATAGTGGCACATTGATGTGGGTACATTTCAGGGACTAATGAATTCCGGAGTGTGAATGAAAAGGAACAATGGTCTTCCGAACTACGTTGGTGTGTTGTTGGAGAGATAGGACTTGGCCAAATCAGACCAGTGTGGTCCACGTGATGACGTCATTCGCTTATGTGTTCCCAAAAGAAATGTTGTAGTGTACAACGAAACATCTTTTCTTGTGGTTAACAGAATACCGACCTTCTCAAAAGAGATTTTATACGAAGACTATACCGCATTTCGAGAATAGCCTACGAAGGATTTGAACCAGATTCAAACCCACATAACTTAGCCAAGTGAGAAAACAAACAACATACCTCCATTAAAAAAATTTACTCACATGTAGGCCTATTTGTTCTTGCTTTTTTTCTTCAACATGTAAAACGTTTTTTATTTCAACAAAAACATCTCTTGAACACAAGCAATCGATACTAGAAAATATGAAATTGTACTAGATAAAGGAATGAATTAATCAAAACTTTAGGCTCAGTACATTCTGAACAGTAGGTCGACAATGTACCATAATGAGCTTGTTATAAGTCCTAATGACAAAACTATGGCCACATTATCCGTACCAGTCGCGGAATGCCAACAAAAAGAGCAAAGGATCTCCAAAATTGCCTCATTGTATTCCTGAAGGGCTTAGTTAGACTCGGACCTCTGGAATAGGTTACCTACGTGAAGAATTGCTCGCAGTGTGGTCCTTCTGATGACGTCATTCTCTTTTGTGCTCCCCAAACCTTTGTTGTTGTGTACAATAAACTATCTGTTGTAGTGGGTCAGAGAGTACCGACCTCCTCAAAAGAGATTTGACATGAAAACTATCGAATTTCGAGAATAGCCTACAAAGGATTTGAACCAGAGTCATTCACACATAGCCTAGCCTAGTGAGAAAAAAAACTGTTTCATCCATTAAAATTGTACTAACATGTACTTCATCTTGCTTTTTTATTAACATTTAGAATGTTTTTTATTTCGACAGAAAACATTTCTTGAGCACATGCAATCGGTACTAGAAAATAAGAAATCGCAATAGATAAAAGAATATAAAAAAAACAGCAGGTCGACAATATACCATAATGAGCAAGCTATACGTCTTAATGACAAAGGGAATAGATTTACCTACGTGAAGAATTGCTCGCAGTGTGGTCCTTCTGATGACGCCATTCTCCTTTGTGTTCCCCCAGCCTTTGTTGTGTGGATTCTACAATGAACTATCTTTTGTTTTTGGGTCAGAGAGCGAGGGCAATCTCGTGCCACAGGGGCTGTGTGTGTGTGGTAGATCTGGGTGGGTGGGTGGAGGGTCGTTTTTTTGTTTGTTATTTTTTATTTATTTATTTATTTATTTTTTGTTGGAGATTTTTCTTGGTTGGAGGGGAGGGGGGGGGGATAAAAGGTGCGTGTATGTGTTCTGACAGGCAAGGTCAACGTAGATTCTACCCACCCTAAACGATTCAGTTTAACTCTTTCAAGTCGTAAGCCTATTCCATTCCTTGTCGAAACAAGTGGACTTATGATTTGAGATACGGTATGCGTACGTTACTCTATCCAGCCGAAGCAAGACAGCTTTCGAGCTACAAATGTCACTTATAAAAATTGTAAGAAAATAAGAAATAGTTTGAGTTTTAATGTAAAGACACGATTACATTACTGTCAAGCAGATATTTACGATAACTGAGAAAAACACGAAGAACCCCCCACCCCTCCCCCCACAAACAAACCAACGTGCTATAACAACAACAACACAGCTACTAGACTTGCCGATCTCCAAGAGTTAAGGTGTCCAGTTACAAATCTGACACATGACCTGAGCCACGAGGGGGAACTCAGGGGAGGTAATCCACACCTAGGGAGGTTCGATAATCCACATGCTGATGAGGACATCTCGGATGACACGGAGATTAGAAAATCTGTCAGGAGGGGACTTCGACAGGATCAAACGGCGTGAAGAAACAGGACCTTCGATACCTGTCAACGTAGTGCACCGGGACAAAGAAGTCTTCTCTTCTTTGTGATCTATATTATGACAGTTAAGAGATTTTTTTCTTTTTAAACGGGGGCGTATTAGAACTCCCCCCTCCCCCCTCCAAAAGCCCCAAAACAAACCCACCCACCGCTTCCCAAACCAACACCGGTTAGTAAGAAGACGTGTTTCAACACATCCAGTCGGAGCCACCCCGGGCTGAGCTGAGAGGGATACAACAATGTCCCAGGAGAAAGAACGATGTAACAAACTAGATACAAATGTTCCAGGCAACCACACACACACAACAACAAAACAACTCAAGTTCAGAATGCCTCTTAGAGGATTCGAACAAGCGCAAACAGCTCCGTATTCCATCGTGATACCAACTGACTGGGTCTTGCTTCAGCGATTGACATTTGATCCTTATTGCCAGAGTGAGTTGCTACGGGGTTCGAACCCAGCCCATGCCTGCGTATCCAGGTTTCTCTTCTTCTAATTCGCCTGCTTCTTCATCATCTTCCTCCTTCCAAAA
>NW_004798826.1:37869-44403 GCF_000002075.1 Aplysia californica | reverse complement strand
CCGCTCCCCCCACCACAGTTTCGACCTACCAAGGTCACACGTGATTACAGATTACCATTCTTGTCACAACGCCGTGGAATCAGGCGCTCGTCAATTTTGGGGCATTTGGAATAGTTGCTATTATCTTCAAGCCTGTTCATTTTAGACAGCCAAACTATTTTAAAACGGTGGTAACTTGTAAGATTTTCAACAACTAAAAATGTTGTATGTTCAACATTTCACCGTCTTGTGGCTTCATCTGGAATGTTAAATAAAGAGTTTCAAAGCTTGTACATTCATCTTGCTTGTAGTGAAAAAAGTGCGTATCTATCTTGAACAAAAGTCGAGACATTTGCTAATGAAAGAGGTGGGAGTTGCCAGGTGTCAGTGGTAAAATTTGCGAGAAAATAGCAGTCAACGTTTGGTGATTTCCATGGCTTGAGAGTACTTGGAAACTGAATGTAAATGTACAATTTGTTGTGCCTTTGATCAACGTTTTTCGGTAAAAATCCACACATAATTGTGTTTTTTAAGAGACATAAAATGTGTTGAGCAAAAAGATGAAAGATTGAAAAATAATAATACTTTTTTAATGCCCAACGGCTAGAAAAATTCCAGTTTCCTTGATTTCATTGTGTATTTGACGAGCGCCTGATTTCACCGCAATGCCTCGTGTTTTTGTTATGGTTTCTTAACTCTCTTTCTCTCACCGCGGTCCGAACGTTCGGACACCCTTGTCCAGTGTCCAGTGTCCGGTAATCGTCTTGTTCTGGCCCATTAGACATGACCACAGAAACCGTCACAACATACAACTGACCACTGGCACTGACCACTCGCAATGACCCCTCCCCTCCACCCCCTCCCCCATCCCTCCCCCAACCACACCACACCTCAGCTCTCCACTGTAAATATTGTTGCTTCTTTTCACACCCAGCATTTTGGCAGCAAGGTTTTAGTTTCACAGCACTGTCTTGCAACACAATTAGGTCATACAAAGTTCTATCTGCTCACTACTTAGTTGTGAGAACTTTGACTCCAAAAACATAAAGTTTCAAATCATGTCAAGCTTTCTCGAATTTTATTCTTTGGATATCTTGATAACGACTCCGAATAATCTTGCGATTGTGTTAGATCAGACCTTGGTTCTGACCTCGTGGTCTCAGTAACTCAAAACGGTCAAGAATGTCAGATAGAACTGTATACTTTTAAGGTAGAGAATTGACAAAGATTACAGACGTTGCTAGAGAATTTTTAGTTTGATTTTAGGAAGAGATTTACGGCACTTACAATACAATTAGGACACATTTAAAAAATGAGAAAGGTTAGAGGTGTTACTAAAGAAGTTTTTAGTTTCAGTTTAGTACGTAGACAGATGTTTGATTGTATAGAAAAGATCGAAAGAGGAAACCACACCAGAGCACCCGCGAACCATCGTCAAAGATTGGAGGGGATATTAAAGAGTTAGTAGCACAGAAAAAAAGAAGCAGGAGAAATCAGACCTACAGACAGATGTGTGATAGGAAAGAAGGAGCAAACCACACCAGAGCACCCATCAACCACCCTTGAGGACTAGAGGGGTTACTGGTTAGTTAGCAGCATAGAAAAAATAATTATGAGACATCAGACCTATAGAAGTGTGATAATATGAAAGAATGAGCAAACCACACCAGAGCACCCACCAACCACTCACAGTTTGGCGACCGGCCTTCAATGTCAAACACAGGCCACGTAAGATTGTCATAACAGTGGTCGTTGGCCGTTCCTAATGTGTTTACTGTGATACCAGCTCGTGTGTTGGAGCTTCTGGTGGTGCTGTTTGGTGCTCGTTGTGGTGGTACAACATAAGGTCCTTTTTCTCGTGTAGAAAAGCCCAATAATCTTAGGCAACAACTGCAGGAAAAATAATGGTACCTCCGATACTGTCTTAAACAGCTACCCATAACTGTCGAGGAGAAAAGTGGCCGTCTTTGACAGGTAGCTGTCTTACACAGTGCCAATATAATCTAAAAATACATAATTAGGGAAATTGGAAGTGGCCATTTGTGCAGGTGATTGTATTATACAAGTGTTTGTTAGGGCAAGTTCAAATGTGCTTGAAAATAGAAATGAAAGACATTATATTAACTTCATAATATCAAAAGTCGAACTCTGTAGAATGAACATTATTCCAAATAAACTATTCATTTATGTTTCGTGTGGCTTGTCTGCAATAGCTCGCTGTGTGTGTGTGTGTGTGTGTGTGTGTGTGTGTGTGTGTGTGAGAGAGAGAGAGAGAGAGAGAGAGTGTATGTGTGTGAATTCTGTTGTTGTGGTTGTGGTGATTGTATTTAGGGTAGGGGGGGGGGGCGACCGTTGACAACACTCATATAATGAAACAACAGGAACAAAGATGGAAAAAAGACGCGACACGGAGAAGGACAACACGAATGACTCTGACTAAAGCAAAGAAAACCAATGATAAATTAAACCACAAAGTTGTGCTCAGAGGAAATCATCAATGTCAGAGAAACAGAGGAAGACCAAGAGCGATGTAGAGGATACAGTAGGAGGAAAATATCCCCCCCCCCAAAAAAAAAAAAGAAAAAAACCCAAAAAAACAAAAACTACCGATAAAAAACAACCCCTCCCCCCGCCCCTCAAAAAGTATATATTAAAAAATAACAATTAGCATAAAACAATGACACTTCAAAATGTGGACACAATAATAGGAGAGACAGATTAACAGAACGATTAACGAATCCTTTGAAAAGAATGTAATTGTTGATGACCTATACTCCCTAGAGCGTTAAAAGTCAAAAGTACACAGTCTTAAAAGTGCAGATGGTGAAATTTATATAACAGTGTACGGAACATTGGAGCAGGCTAATAGTCTGTGGAAGTACACTGTCTTAAAAGTGCATTTTGTGAAACAACGGTGTATGAAACATTACAGCGAGGTAATAGTCTGTGGAACGTTTGGAACGTTTTCATGAAGTAACCGTCTACGAAACACTTAAGTAGAATGCCAGTCGTGGAATAGCAGTCTATCAAACTTTGAGCTGGAAGAACGCAGTCTCGGAACAACAGTGTATGATTTATTGAGCTTGAATAACAGTCTATGATTTATTGAACTGGAATAACAGTTTATGATTTATTGAACTGGAATAACAGTCTATAATACTTAGAAGTGGGATAACTGTCTATGAAACGTTACAGGAGGCCGGTAATTAACGGCCCCTTAGTTACAAGAGAAAACAATACCACTGCTAGAAAACGTCGGCTAAAGTGCGCTTATAGTTCATCCACCGGGTTCAACAAGGGAGCTTAGTAGCGCTACATTCCTGAGTAGAGGTCGCGATGTCGTATTTTGTCAATCCGCTTATTAAAGACGAGGGAGTTATAGACCGGCTATTGGGTGTCCTCTATATTCGTGTAAGTGAGAAAGTAAACAGCTGGAAGGGTTAAGCACCCCTATCCGTACGCCCTGAGGTCATTTTATGCCTCCGGAGTTGTATTCTTCACATTTTAGAATACTTCTAGTACGAAGATCTCTTTGAAACTTTCAGTATTTCTCAAAAATCATGTTGACAGACTGCTATGATCGGATTAACGAGTAAACTTCCTCTTTGGAAAGTGGTGACACAGAGTTCCCCGCGTCGTATGGATACGATAGTAAAACACGACGTACGGATAGGGTTAAATATGTTGGCTTATTTAGAATTGAATCTTTATCTCCGATTAAACCGAGCCAAATAGACTGAGAGACTTGAAAAATCCACAAAACGACCCAAGTTCAAGTACGCCCAATTCTGGATTCGAACGGTCAAATTTAATTTTTTTTTTTGTTTTAAAGTGTTTTACGGCGCTCACAACTGCATAAGGTCGTATGAGCGGGCGGGACACATTTCACAAATCGGCGTAGCGTGGCCTGGGGTAGCTGGCAGTGAGCAACGACCTTGAGACCGGCGTAACGTATCTCCCGGGTATGGGTTAAGCGGCTTAGTTAAGACCGTTACGCCACCCAGGAATTCTGTTCCCAAAGCTTAGAGAGCCGTGAGTAGAACAATATAACTATATTAGCGATCGTGGAGAAATCAGGCGCTCGTCAAAATAAGGACATCGAAGAAACCCACATTTCTCCATTTCTCCGACTCTTTGAATACAAGTCGAATTGTTAGAGTTTTTTTCCTTGTTTAATTTTTTGTTTTGTTTTGGTGCAAAGCCGTTTCTATCCATTAAAAAACATCTTTGTGTATGGGTTCTACCGAGAAACATTGATCAAAGGCACAACAATTTCTACATTTGTCCTTTCCAAGGACTCTAGAGCTTTGAAAGTCAGCAAACTTTGGCCGCCATTTTCTCGCTAATTTTACCTCTAAATCCAGGTGACCCCCACCTCCATCAATTGAAATTATCTATATTTCAATTTAAGGTAGATGAGTAATTTTTTCATCTAAAGACAAATGAAAAAAGCTTAAAGGTTGTACAAATAACTCCATATTGTTTTGCAGAAAAATTGACGAGCGCCTGATTCCACCGCGTCGTTACAAATAACATGCTTTCTATTCCACTCCTCCGGCCCTTGTTATGTGTTTGTACATTCTGAACTGTTGCACCGAGCGGAGATTGCCCCGCGGGTAGGATAACTTCCCTTGTACAAGTGGGGGATTGTGGGAGATGGTCATAGATTTATAGTCACGTACTAGACCGCGAAGTGTTATTGCCGGCTGCAAGTTTCCCATTTTTTAAAGTAAACTTAACTTGTATGTGAAGTGTCAACCTTCCACAAAATGAAACAGATACTAACAAACATCAATCTGTCACTGGGAACGAGAAAAAGAGTACTGAAAAGTTACACCAAGCCAAGCCTATTATACGGGTGCGAAGCATGGACAATCAATAAACAGCTGGAAAGAACAATTGAGGCGACAGAGTTGTGGTTCATAAGACGCATGCTGCGTATCCCATGGACAGCTACAAAAACATATGAAGAAGTCTTGGTTGAAGCAAATTGCGGACGACAGCTTATGACGAATATACGAAAGCGACAGGAAAAGTTCATTGGACACACAATGCGGAAAGAAGCATTGGACAATATTATAACAACATGCACGTTAGATGGAAAGAGAGACAGAGGCAGACAGAGGGAAAAGATACAGGACAAGATGATAACATGGCTGGGAACAGAAAGAACGGCAGACACCATCGCTGCAACGCAAGACAGAACGCAGTGGAGGTCCATGATCGCCCACGCCAGTCGGCAAGGCACCGGATGATGATGATGAGATTGATGATGATTTTAAGTGTGTGAGTAACTTGCCTGGATACCTGGAGGTGTCATCTCTGACTCAGAGGTTGACGTGTTATGACCCTCCATCCTTCACGGTCGCGAGCTGCCGTTGCACATTCTGCCACATCCAGGCCATTTCATGTTTTCATGTTGTCCATCCATGTTATTCTTTGCCTTCCGCTGGCTCTCCTGCCCCACATCTTTCCTTCAAGCAACCTCTTTCACAATGGTCTCGTGTCGTTGTAAGTGGTCACAGTATTGTATTTTTCAACATTTTGTTTTGCTCAGCAGGGTGTCTTGAGTGGAGAATCTGACACACCTCATTAATTTTTGTTTTTGTTTTCCAACTTATTCTGGCCATTCTACGGTAGCATCACATCTCAAACGCTGCTATTTTATTTTCTTTGTCAAAGTCCGGATTGGGTTGCAAGCAAAGGCACGAATAAAGAGCAAAATTTAAATACCATTCGTGCAAAAGTCGAGTGTAGGCTGCATCTTCAACACCCCCCTCCCAAACCTCCTTTCCTCACTTGCCCTTCATTTGTCACAAATCTAGTAGTAAAATGACACGCCCTATGCACAGAGAACTGGGTATATGCCAGTGTACACGATCTAGGTGTTTCTACCTCAAAGTAAATCTATGGGGTCAGTTCTGGTATAAACGCGTGCCCTCTCTTCTCCCACTCACATGTCGCTCTCATGGGGACACTTCGTCAAAACAATACTGTCGTACCAAGTAATATTACCAAATGGGCCGTTTTACGATAACTAAACATATTTTTTGCCAGAAATAAGACGCCTTTTGGAGACGGTTAGAAAGTCTGTTATACTCTCTGTCACCATCTCTCTTTAGAAAGTCTACATTGCAGTGGAAAATGTTTGGTTCGTACGTAATGTTATGAAAGATTTAGCTTCGAGGCATCGCTTTGTTGCAGTTGGACAGACATTATAGATTAGACTAATACCTCTTGGTATGTATCATGTCGTGCTTTGCAACCCCAGGAATTGTCTACCCCATTTTTCCAAACTGAGCTTTAGGGATTGACCAGTTCTAGTTTTGTTTTGTTTTGTTGTTGTTGTTTTTTTATCTTTTTATAGTAACGCGTCCTTAAAGTGTAACTCAGTTGGTTGTTTTTGTTTTTGTTTGGTCTTTTTATAGCAACGCGATCACTCCTTTCATTAACCACACCTGAAAAATAGAAGATTATTAAAGTGTAACACATGTGGTTGTTTGCGTTTGTGTGGTGGGGTGAGTGTTTGGGGGGTGGGGTGGGTGTTTGAGGGGT
>NW_004798826.1:36473-37769 GCF_000002075.1 Aplysia californica | reverse complement strand
AAAACTCTTAGAAGTTGTCATTTGTGAGGCAGCGTCGTGGATTCAGGCTCTCGTCAATTTTTGGGCATGAAGAGTTATTGGTATCATCTCAAAGCTTGTTTACTTGTCTTTATTAGGATGGGAAAAAAATATCCATTTATCTTGAATACAAGTCGAGATATTTCCGAAAGTAGGAGGTGGGGTTCACCTATTTTCAGAGGTGAAATCAGTGAGAAAATGGCCGCGAAAGATTAGTTATTTCCTTAGCTAAAGAGTCCGTGGTAACTAAAAATTTACATTTTTTTGTACCTTTAATCAAAGTTTTTCAGAAAATTTCACTCATAAATGAGTTCTTTAATGGGTATGAAAAGTGTTGAGCCAAAAAACAAAAATTTGATAAAAATTCACAAACCTGCCGAAAAATGCAAGTTTCTTCACTTTGATTATTTTGACGAGAGCCTGATTCCACCACGCTGCCTCACATATTTCTTTACCCCATTCGCACCCCCTTCTTCACTCCATCTCTCATTCCCGAATCCATCTGTTCACCTACCCGCCCTTAACTCATTTCCCTCTCACTCACCCCCCGCCCTTCCTCCTCACCCCATCCCTCATTCCCTAGTCCATCTGTGCACCTCCCCTCTCCAACTTATTTCCCTTTCAACCCCCTCGCCCAACGAAAAAAAAAAAAGAACTCCGTCCTCCCAACTATTTTGGTCCTTCCGTGCAGTCCCAGCCCCATTGTGCTCCCGCCCATATCCCCATCTTCATCTGTACTCCCCATATGCAAAATACCCTCACCCCCGCCCATATTCCCATCTTCATCTATACTCCCCATATGCAAAATACCCTCTCCCCCGCCCATATTCCCATCTTCATCTATACTCCCCATAATATGCAAAATACCCTCTCCCCCCCCCCTGAGCAAACATCCATCTCCCGTCAAGACAAGCTCCAGAAATAGAACATCTACCCCGTCAGCGAACGACAAACTTTGTGTCTTACGTCACAGCAGCACAACCCATAGACTTGTACAACCCCCTAGACTACACTCTCACACACTTCCGAGCCCCATATAGCACGCCATGTGAGAATTTTTGGAACCAAACAAAGAACACGGGGGGAAAGCTGTTTGCACAGAATTTGACTATACGGAGAGTTTTGTTTGGCTTTTCATTTGGGCTCCCATAATGCTCATCGGGGAAGCCAAGTTCTAAAAAAATCTTTCCTAGAGAGCCCAGAGTGGCGGCCATGACAGTGGCCGATCTAGGATATTCTACTCCCAGTCTATGGGCGTCTGTCACACCAGCCAAACCC
>NW_004798826.1:35184-36373 GCF_000002075.1 Aplysia californica | reverse complement strand
TTATTATTATTATTAAGTGTATAGCACAAAAAATAATAATACATCGAACATATTTTCATAAAAGCTGCAATATTTCAAACTTAGAAAATTAGAACGCAAAGTCTTCAACCTGTCTCCCATATATACCATCAAAAGTGTCTCCATACCATACTATGCTCGCTAACGTAAAGCAAGGAATAAAATTAATATCAAATATATTTTTCTAAAGCTGTAATATTCAACACTCAGAACACAAACATCAAAGTTCTTCAAACTGCTTCCCATAACATCAAAAGCGACCCAATACCGTATCACACTTGCCAGTGTAAAGCAAAAATGCATCAAATATATTTTTCTAAAATTGTGATATTTCAAACTCAGACCTCAGATACTAAAAGTCTTCAAACTCTCTCCCATACCTTCCTTGATGAGGCAAACAAACAAACAAACAAACAAACAAACGACCAAACACCATATCACGCTTGCTAGTGTACCGCAGGAAACACATCAAAAGCTGTAATATTTCAAACTGAGAACTCAACATCAAAATCTTCAAACTCTCTCCCATAACATCAAGAGCGTCCCAATGCCATATTCACACTTGCTAGTGTAAAGCAAGGAATATATCAAACATATTTTCAGTTTCATAAACGTTGTATAAGATCTCAAACTGAGAAGTCAGACATCAAAGTCTTGCCCAGGCCCCAGGTGTGAGGGTCAGACTTATGCTCTTGACCAAAGCAGACATGCTGTTGTCCAAAGCCAGTCAGATAAACAACGAGAAACCAAACCTAACGAGCCACGAAACAGACCACTTGGAAATCTGTGCCCGCCTCTACCCCTCCCTTCACAAACCTGGCTTTACAATCCCGGGCCACTAATAGTCTGGTTCGATAATAACTGCTGGGAGAACCGGGTGATCAATCAGTTTAACGGACGCCTAATCCGGGCTTAGAGCAAGTCGTAAGCCAAAAGTACGAGCGTCTCTCAGATCTGCGTCTGGATCAACAAAGTCGTATCTCAGTGGGTTCTGAAGGACAGACAGGAACAGGGATCTTTTTTTTTTTTGGAGGTTACCTGTTAGACAATTTGTCTGCGTTATAGAATGTGGGTTCTGCTTGTTGTTGTTGTTGCTGTTGTTTTTGTTGTTGTTTTTGTTGTTGTTGTTGTTGTTGTTGTTGTTGTTGTTGTTGTTGATGATGTTGTTCTT
>NW_004798826.1:33438-35084 GCF_000002075.1 Aplysia californica | reverse complement strand
GTGGGTGGGTGTTTGGGGGGTTGATTTACCGCGCTGATGTTTAAGCTTCGACACTGATCTGTGGGTGAGGTCTGGAGTATTTTCTGAGGTACAGGCGAACCTGCTCTATTGAATGTCCACCTGTCTAAGACATTTCACCTGACAAAAGACAATGGTCCACTATTTTTTAAATTTCTTTCTTTCTTTCTTTCTTTATTCTTTATTTATTTAATGTTGTCTCTTTTTTTATCTTTGTATGTTTGTTGTTGTTGTTGTGTTTTGTTGCTTGTTTTTGTTGTTTGATGTTTGTTTGTTTTTTGTTTTGGGGGGGGGGTTGGGGAGGGGAAAAGAGGGTGTTGTAAATGTACACCCTCATCGACTCTATCTATGTGGTTTAGGAAGCAGGCTGCTAAGACACTGCTTTGTTGGACTAGCTATGGCCGGAAAAAGGATGCAGCGGCCCATGAGACAGACGGAGATACAAGACAACGAAAACTCATCTCACGCATGACGACCGCGCATCTAGTCTCTACACCACACACACTGTTCACAAATGGTCATTAACAGAGGTGAAAAAGACAGGCAAAAACGAGTGTGAAGTGAGGAAAATTTGTGTGAAGAGACTTTCCCAATGAAACAACGTCGGGCCCCTGACGGGATTCGAACCCATAACCTTACAGTGGCGAGTCTGATAGCCGGACCACTATTTATTAGAATGTTATAATTAGTTCCGTGTGGAAGTGAATCCAGGATCAGCTGAGGGGAGAGAGCTGAGAGCCGTGCCAAACAACACCTGTGAGACTGTGAGGACATTGGCACGGAAGGACATGTGAACCATTGACCCGTCGCTCCACCTCACGCCTTGACAACCAGGAGACGATGTCGCGGGAACAAAATACATGTACATTCGCTCTTACTTTACTATACGTCTCACGTTTGGGTTTGGTTTTTTTGTAAGTGTTTTACGGCGCTCGCAAATGCATAAGGTCATATGAGCGCGCGGGACACACCTAATATTTTCAGTAGGTAGGAAATTTTGAATTTTGCCCCGGTGGCGGCCGAAGCGTACTCTTATCGATTTTAGACCACCAAGGGATCTTTAACGTGCACAACTTGCACACGGGCCTTCCGAGATTTTTCGCCCTTGTCCGAGAAGGCTAGGTATAGATCTTTCTTACCAGAAGATCAGGGGTGTGGCAGAAAGACAGCAGTCGTTTGGTTTTTACAGAGCAGAAAGCGAGACTCTGCTACAACTCTTTTCACGGACATTGCACTGGCTTCCTGTTGTGAAATGAATTATGGACAAGTTCGCCATTACATATCACACATTTTTAATGCTTTATAATTTTTAATGATAATGCGCCATCATATTTATCAAATCTGTTAAGACTGTACATTCCAACTCGCAGTTTAAGGTCATCAGCTGACAAAAAAGAACTTTCTTTTACCATCTGTGAAACTTAAAACAGTGGGTGAGAGGGCGTTTGAATACCAAGGCCCAAAGATCTGGAAAGCTTTATCATCTTCCTTAAGAGAGATCAAATCTTTTGATTCTTCCAAAGGTCAGCTGAAGTCATTTCAGTTTTTAAATTGGTAATCATCATCATTATCATAATAATCATACTAATAGTAATAACAATGAGAATAATAATAGTAATAATAATAAT
>NW_004798826.1:31685-33338 GCF_000002075.1 Aplysia californica | reverse complement strand
AATCTGAAACACGAAATTTATGTTTCGAAGCATGCTTGATGCTCTACCGTTTTTTAAACTTTAGATAAAAACAAACAGAATTGGAAAAATCTGTGTCATGAATAATGAAGTTATTGTACTTATTCTTTGTGAAATTCGCTATCGTCATGTTCCCCTCTACTTCTGTTGTATGTTTGTCACTCTCTTGTGACCCGCTATTTCCGGCGTGCCTTGATAGTCGAAGCAGACATTGTGCTGTTGAGGCTAGAGAGGTGAGCAGAGTAAGTCTGATTCTCCGTTTGGACTTCTCTGTTGACATCCACCCCTAGGCGCCCATATGACCGTATGCAGTTGTGAGCGCCGTAAAACTTAACTAAAACTAAAAACTAAAGTCACCGACATTTGTGTGTCTTCGGGAGTTGCCGAATGTCCAAAATGCTCGTCTTCAAAGAGTTAAACTTATCGAGTATTGTCCTTAACCTTTATCTTCTAACATGTTGTATTTGAGTGTCCTTAATGTGTTACATTTATCGAGTATTTCTGTCTGCCTACTGTGATGATGTATGGGTGCCACCAATGAGTTAAATCTATCGAGTATTTCTGTCTGTTGACTGGGGTGTTGTATGAGTGTCCTCAATGCGTTTAATTAAATTTATCGAGTATTTCTGTCTGCCTACTGAGATGTTGTCTACCTATCACTCGAGCAACCTTGGTCTTGTTATATCGAACAATCAAGGTCAAAGAGATGTCTCTTGAGTTATCTGAGTTGTTTCCGGACTTAGTTTTTTTGGGGATCTAGACATAATTAACTTGTAGATCTATTTGGCTACACAGGTGATGTACAAAATAACTTTATATAAGCATAACCATCGCTCGAAACGTAAAATATGATACATCAAATTGAAGGAAATTGAATGAGGAACACATTCCAACTTGAAACAAGAATTGATTTTGAACGTGAACATCCATTACAAGGGTTAACAAGGGAGATGGTGATGAGAAAAATAAATTTTGACTGAAGAAAATACATTCATCAAACATGTGAAAGCAAATCAGCATAGCTATCTTATCATATATAGGTCAAGGGCATATTCAATACATTCTGAATGCGCAGCTTTTTATTTGAATGCAATATCCTCTCACTCACTCACTCACTCACACTAACTCACACACAAACACACATACACACATAAAAGAAAACTCTCATTTGCAAAACGTTTTTCTCGGTAAGAAAAACAGCAAACAACTATTTTAAGGAAGGAGGAGCTAACCTGTAACATTTAAGTGTAAATCTTCTGGGTTAATCCTTTTGTTTCTGAGAGCCCAGTCCTTATGGTTTCTTTGGGAGGGGCATGAGTTACTATGTTAAGCTCGTAACTTTAAACCTTCTGTATGTGAGTCTAGTGAGTTCTGGAGTGCGTTCGGATTGTGTGGTCAGACCAGACCTCTCAGCCTAAGCTCTTGTGGTTTTTGATAAAGATGTGGGTGGTCTTACTCTCTAACCGACACAATTTAGATAATGTAGGAGACAGGTTTTAACACTGACTATTAGGGCCAACTGGGACTAAAAGATATACAACAGCACAAAAACAGAGGTACTGAAAAACATGCACATACACACACACGCACGCGTACACACACACACACACACACACACACACACACACACACACA
>NW_004798826.1:30526-31469 GCF_000002075.1 Aplysia californica | reverse complement strand
CCCCTCCCCTCCCCTCTAATCCTAAAAGTACGTCCCGTGTCCCGATAGTCAGTAATTCTAGTCTTTGTCTGCTTTCTTTCCTGAATGCCCCAGCAATAAATCAACAGTAAGCTAGAGCTAAGCCCTTTCGCTTTTTTACGAAAAAGAATTTGAAAACAAAATTCTTTCTCAACACAAAGAGACTTCTATTTAGGGAAACTGTTTCCGCCAACTTATGGGGGAAGTTAATTAGTATTCAGGATGTATGGGTATTTCTTTTGACTTAGTCCTTACTGAATAAAAATCAAAAGGAAAAGAATACATTAAAAGGTGTAACAACAGAATTAACAACAACAACAACAACAACACCTGTATATTTAAATGAATATAATAGACTTTGAAACCAACAGTAGAACAATTTACAGAAGTAAGAACGGCTTAAAGACAAGTTGAGCTCAAAACAACAACAACAAACACACCTCAATGAACAACATACCCAGACAGAAACCCAGTGTTCTAACCGACTTAAAGACATGTTGAGTTAAAAAACAACAACAGCAACAACAGCAACAACAACAACAGCAACAACAACAACAGCAACAACAACAACAACAACAGCAACAACAACAACAGCAACAACAACAACAGCAACAACAACAAAACACACCTCAATGAACAACATACCCAGACAGAAACAACCCACAACCCTCACGGACAAAAAGTTGAGTCCACCAACAAACCACTTCCACGTGATGCACGCATGCTCAGACAACGACCAAAACATCAGAATTTTACAAGAAAAAGAAAAAGCTACACCTAGAATCTACAATCTCAAACAGCAACTGCGACAATTTTTTGAAATGTAGGAACTTCAATCTGAGAAGAAAAAGTAAAAACAACAACAACAACAACAACAACAACAACAACACCAACAACAAAAAGACAACCTAACCCAAACCCAGTA
>NW_004798826.1:27271-30426 GCF_000002075.1 Aplysia californica | reverse complement strand
CTTTCAAACCACAAATCGGTTCTGCTGTGAAATCATAACATCTCCAAGACCAAAGATCAAAACAGAAAATACCAGGAGTTTCAACTACGGGCATTAGGGATGTGTTAATTTGTGTGTGTGTGTGGGGGGGGGGTCTTTGTAATTTATGTTCTCCGCTTCCATTGACACAATTTACTCTTAGCGGTTATTGGATAAGTACCAATCACAGAATGCACAGTAGCCACATCAGGCAAAAGTAGAAACATGTAAACGAAACAACCCATTCAGCAAAAATCGTGTGATTTGATGACAAGAAGGAACTCGGAGACTGGTGCGATGCAAACCCCGGAAGTACCTGCCCTGAGGACAAATGACCTCTCAGGTACAACTTTACCTTTTTCTATGGACTGTCGATCAACCTCAACATGAACATACAATAAGGCTGTAGATGCCTTTGGGCGGATCCCATTTTTGTTTTATGACAGGATCAAACAGCAGGGCCTTTATCTTTACCAAAACGATAGAATATGCAATGTGCATAGTTCATCGAACTTCCCTTCCTCAAATATGGTACTGATTTTACGACAACGTTTGACAGATCTAATGAAATTGTTGTTTCTTTCTTCCTTTTTTCGGGGGGGGGGGGGGAGTGGTTGATTTGTTTTGTTTTGTTTTATGGTAGACATGATTTTTGTAACAGCTAGTAGGTTGATAGGAAACTGATCTAAAAGAAACAACTCTTGGGGCTGGGCGGCGGCGTATTAAAAAAGTCCAACTACAAGGTCTATAAAAGATCAAGAAGGCATCCTGAATTTTGGAAGATATATAACCCACTATTGCCAACGAGCACTGGACTAGAATAGAGAGATCCTAAAGCAACACTAGCCTGGCACCGTAAGATATTATGTAGGTACGTAATACTGGGCGAAAAAGGCGCTCGACAGATGACCATGACAAAAATGAGTAGAATTAACTCGCTTGTTGCTCGCTTCCTAAAACAATAAACTATTTTTAATAAACGGATATGTTTACAAATTGCAGTTCTTAACTTTAATGTTATGGGTAAGAGACTGGCGCGGTTCGTCCATAGAGCACGGTCGTGCAGTGTCGCCCAAAATGTTTTAATGTTCTATGTTAATAATAAAATAAAAGACGCCAGAAACAAACTCTAGCCAAATATTATATCAAAACAAGGCCCTCGTTGGCGCTGTAACTGTCATTTCTATTCTATAGCATAGCGCTGTAAAACATCTACTATGTCATGCCTAAGTTCATGCGCTGTATCTAAACATAACAGGATAGTCAACAGTGGAAACCTGACCTATAAATCGCTCTTTGGGATAACCCAAGCGATGACGACACTAGTAGAGAGTTTGGCGGTACATTAATATTAATAAGACGGCACATCTCAAATGTGCTCCTGCCGAATAGCGCCGAAACATAGCCCACAGTAGGCAATCTAAAAATAAACGCCCTAGACTGTGCACTATTTCATGCCAAAATTATGTGGGCCCCGGAGCAATCCAGCGGAGTGCTCAAGTGAATTGTGATTGGTTCATTGTCTTGTCGCTATTTTAAGTGACTCTGTGACCGTGAACCTGAGGGAGGTGAACGTGACATACTTAAGTCGCCGTCCTATGAGTTGTGCTTTTGAACGGCTTTGTAGTGGAGTGGTGAAAGGTATTACTTGAGAGTTCAGTTCTAATGCAGGATGAATGAAATTGACGGTTAGCTACCAAACAGATTTAGTTCTAGAAGTCAAAGCCACAAGTAAAAAGAAAGAAAATAAGAGCACAAGGTTTTCCTTCATCAACCAAAAGATCCTAAAATTGCACACTATCCCATTTACTCTGTCTTTGATTATCTTCAGCCTAAGATAGCTTAATTGTGCACGCCCACTTTTTAGACCCACGAGCTGCCCTTGGTAAGAGAACATAATAAAACAAATAAGTATAAATTACAGAGGTAGAATTTGGGCATGGTATCGGCTTTTCAACGTCTTTCGGACGCAATATCATGGAATCTCCTTAACCCATACGTTTTCAAAACAACGGTCGTCCTCTCACATCGAGTCAGTTATACTGTATCCAATTCTTTCTAGAAAATACTGTAATTGATATTTCCAACGGTACATTTTTAGTGGACTAAATGCAACTCAAAGTGCATAAAAATCATAGATCTAATCTAAAACTTCGAAAGACCTTTTTAAAATTGATTTTTTTGAAAATCTTCGAGTTTAAAAGATATGGCCAAAATCCTCACCCATTTTTTAAATTTTTTAATAAGAATATTAGGTAACCGTGCCAATTTGAGTCTCTAAAAGCACCGACGCTTCGGAACTTTCAAAGACCGAACAAACGCGAGACAGACGAACATCGGAAGGCGAGGCTCTCGTGGCCTAGAGGTTAAGGTGTTGGCCTCTCATTCAAAGGTCCCGGGTTCGAATCCGAGTAGCGACCGAAAATTTGTCTTCTCTAAAATTGTTTCCTTTCACCTCCTTTCCTGCTCTCTAGCAATATTCTGTTGTCTGCTTTCATTTCCACTTTCTGCCTCCACCCCCTCACCTCTTTTGCCCCCTCCTATGGGCTCCTGACTCTTTCTGCAGCCTTTCTACTGCTACTCCTTGGCTCCTCCTTACTGCTGTCTTTCAATCACACCCTTGATATTCTGATAGTAAAGATCTACACCTAGCCTTCTCGGACAAGGGCGAAAAATCTCGGAGGTCCCGTGTGCAAGTTGGGCACGTTAAAGATCCCTTGGTGGTCTAAAATCGATAAGAGTAGGTTTCGGCCGCCACCCGGGCAAAATTCCTTACCAACTGAAAATGTTTAACGTGTCCCCCACGTTCATATGACCTTATGCCGTTGCGAGCGCCATAAAAAATAATTTCCAAAAAATAAAACCCCGAAAAAAGTCTGAAGGCGAACGTCATACCGGTGCGCCGTCCATAGGCCCGTGGAAGCCTTCATTATTATGATATATTCTGTCACTTTTTAAAAATATGTTTCGAATATGGATCTCAAGTAGTTCATTCAGTGGTCAGGCTACCGGACTCGTAATCGTGAGGTTGCGGGATCAGGGGTTCGAACCGCGGGCCCGACGTTGTGTACTTGGGAAAGGCACTTTACACGAATTTTCCTCACTCCACCCAGGTGGGAATGGGTACCCAGTAATAG
>NW_004798826.1:23728-27171 GCF_000002075.1 Aplysia californica | reverse complement strand
AAAGCAACAAACAAACTAACAAACAAAACAAAACCCAACCCAATAACCCCTCACTCTATCTCTAAGACAATAACAAGATGTTTTTACCCGTACCAACTAGGAAAAAACAACATTATGCCAACTGAGCACATTTACAGGGCTCACCGACTTCAAGATTTTTGGGAGGTTTTTGGGTTTAACAACAAACACCCCAACAACCATCATCACACCCGGACTAAAACCACAACTCTAACCGAGTTAAGAGACAAGTTGGGATCAACAACAAAGACAACAACATCAAAAAACTGCAAACCCTAGTCAAAACCCCACAGATCTAACCGACATACAGACAAGATCAGTCGAAAAACAAAAAACAGAATCGTCAACGAAATTACGCACTCATGCTCAGTCAGAAGTAATTCCCCCTCCAACGTTTACACTTAGAGACCTCTAGATCTCTACAGCCTTCCATTCATCTTGTCGTCAACAATTTTAATCCCACGTCACTGCCCTTCCCTCTCCCTAAGCACGTAGAAAAATAACACGGTGTTTTTAAGCCGCCTTTGCCCCTCCCCTATCTTGAAGGACACACACACAGTTGACACACCCATACAATGCTACACTATCTACGGGATTTCCGTTTCCAAATATTTTAAAAACGTGTCCTTATCGTGATGAACGGGGGATTGAAACGAAACAAATGAAGCATCCTGTTCATCAATTTATCCATTCTTTCGTCCATCAAGGATGTTTCAGCTTTTGCTCTAGGTAGCAGGAAAGATCGTTTAGCAGTGGCAATGAATGATAATATTATTTTGATGAGTTTTTTGTTTTTTTGTGATTTTTTTGTGTGGGGGGGAGGGTTAAACCAGTATTTGCATTAGTAAGTATGTGTGTGCATGTGTGTGTTTGTCTGTGTGTGTGTGTGTGTGTGTGTGTGTGTGTGTGTGTGTGTGTGTGTGTGTGTGTGAAATACTAAGCTTACATAGAGAAAAAAGATCATGCTAAATATTAAGCTTACATTGAGAATAAAGATCAACAGCTGATTTATTATTCCCTCTTTCGAGGTCTGTAATGTTTAATGTGGAAGATCAAAACACAAATATTGCAGTAAAGATGTTTTGTAACAGAAACCTCTCCAAACATTTCTGCTTCTCTTTACGTCCGTTGTCCCCTTCTTTACGTCACTGATCAAAAGGACAATAGCACAAGACAGGTTCATTTTGTTTACTGATCAAAACAAGCCCCATCCTCGAGAAGAAAAAGGAAAAATTTAAAAAAAGCAAAGTTGTACCCACATGCGACCCGGACATTGGGGATTGCCTTGTTAGTGAGACAACTTCCTGGGCCTTCGGCATATTGTGGTAGGGTGGCCAGTTCCTTTCCACGCCGCCTTTACTTCCCCAACTCGAAGTCAGGTACCCATTACTGCTGGGTGGGCAGGAGGGGGCGAAAAAAATCAGTTTCGGAACCGAGGCTCGAACCCGGACTTTCCGCTTGGGAGACGAGCGCACTAACCACTCCACCACCGCACGCTCGGAAACATAAACAAAGTCAGAATTGGATGATTGAAGGAAAGAAGAGCTTAATAATACGAAAAAAGGTTAACAATTTAGCACGTAATCGACAGTAAAAAGAAAGACAATTAATAAATCAATTATTCAAGACAAATCTGAACCAATGGAGGATCTATGTTTTTGAGTAGCTCTTTTGACGACAATGAATTGTGACGGAAGACAATGATAAACCCATCAAATACACATGAAAAAGGTAATCTGATCGTGTTTGCAATTTCGGAAGAAGGTGTTTTTCGACCGTTTTATTCTGTTGTGTCCTTTTTCATGTGAGATTTATGTTGATGAGTGTTTGCATAATATTTAGGTCATCCGGCCTGTATAAAATCGTGATCAGTTTGTGAATGCTCCAACGTCTTCGTGTCTACTGACGTAATTGCTGTGTACTGTACTTGTTTAGAAAAGGTATGAAATTGTTCAGTGCAAGAAATGTGTGAAGTTTGCTGATAAAACGAATTATTTCTCGGATTGTATCCCTAAGGACATACGAGTAGATACGTCAAAACTGTTGGTTGAATTTGTTGAATTTAATAATAGGAAATGTGAGGCAGCGTGGTGGAATCAGGCTCTCGTCAAAATAATCAAAGTGAAGAAACTTGCTTTTTTCCGCTGGTTTGTGAATTTTTATAAATTTTTGTTTTTTGGCTCAACACCTTTTATGCCCATTAAAGAACTCACTTCTTTGTGGATTTTTCTGAAAAACGTCGATTAAAGGCACAAAAATGTAAATTTTCAGTTACCACGGACTCTTGAGATAAGGAAATAACTAATCTTTGGCGGCCATTTTCTCACTAATTTTACCTCTGAAAACAGGTGAACCCTACCTCCTTCATTCACAAATATCTTGACTTGTACACAAGATAAATGGATATTTTTTCCATCCAAATAAAGACGAGTGAACAAGCTTTAAGATGATACCAATAACTCTACAGGCCGCCAAAATTGACGAGAGCCTGATTCCACCACGCTGCCTCACAAACGTTAAAAGACATGTTGTTTGAAATGAATAAAGACATGTTGGACTTGAAGAAAATGGTATCAGTTGAAATTCTACAAGTTAATTTGACCACCGGGTCGTATTTCTCTATGAACAGAATGCGAGGAGTAACTCATTTTGTCAGCACGCTTCACTTATAGCTCTGTGACATTCAGACAGATGTGGAAATGTTTTCTAGAGTACTGGGACAGTCTTTGAGAACTCCAGTAGACTATTTGCTTGGGCTTTTAGAGTTTGAATCCTTAAGGTGTTGAAATCTTAGTGTGTATGTATGTGTCAGTATGTGTGTGTGTGTGTGTGAGAGAGTGTTCGTGTGAATGCGTATGTATGTGTTATGTGTGCGTGTGTGCACGTGTGTGACTGTGTGTGTGTATGTGTGTGTGTGTGTGTGTGTGTGTGTGTGTGTGTGTGTGTGCACGTGGTGGAACACCAAACCAATGTGCCAGGACAATAAAGATGTATCTTATAAATGTTAAGTCAGCTTGAACCAAATCTGCTGGAATTAATACTTTTCTAATCATAAGTCTTTTATCTTTTCACGGCGACCTAGATCTGTTCCTGCTAGTGGACCCCGAATACAGGAGATCAGATTTATCGAGACCTCAGCTTCAACGAGAGAAATTAAAATAAGCTTCGTTTTTCAACCTTTCTTTGTCTTTGTTTAGATTTAAATACTTCTGATCCAACAAGGTCACAAAATTCCAAAACCCTGTCGTAACGAGATAATTATTATCCAAGGACGACCGGTCATTTTACTGAACGACCACAGGCCCCCGTAATGTGGCCACCAATCATTTGTCATCAACAAACATTGTAGCACTTGAAATTGCCTCGCGCCCTCGTGCACCAAGTGTCCTTGGGGTAACAGCATGGGACTGAGCGGGAGGGACATG
>NW_004798826.1:14191-23628 GCF_000002075.1 Aplysia californica | reverse complement strand
TATGTGTTATGTGTGCGTGTGTGCACGTGTGTGACTGTGTGTGTGTATGTGTGTGTGTGTGTGTGTGTGTGTGTATGTGTGTGTGTGTGTGTGTGTGTGTGTGTGTGTGTGTGTGTACAAGGATCATTATAATTTGTCCAGCCCTGTTTTATTCTTCTGCAAAACTAAAAGCTCACTTTTCACAGCTGCGTTTTCCTGCTTGACAGGATGTTTCATGTTTGTGTAATCCTTTTCAAGACTGTTAAGATTTTGTTAGTAGCTAGTAGATTATTCCAATCTCTCTCCTTTCAGAGTGCAAACTTTGTGAGACTTTACCATAAAGAAGTGGGAAAGGTGTGGGACAGAAGCAAAAAAACAAACACCCTTGCCTTCTAAACTGACATCTTGTGTTAAACGAACACTGAAGTCTCAGAAAAAAACACAAACAAAAACAAACTAAATCCGAATCCACAGACGCGTCTGAATTGTATGACGTCGCCATGGTCTTCCAAGCCGTGAGGATTTCCTTGTTCCTGGTCCTGATCTTTGCGCCTGTCCCAGGAAGCAGCCGCCGACTCTTCCCCTTTCTGTCTGACCTGCTCTGTGTGGGCTGGACAAGACTGACGCTGGCCAGCAGCGTGGACGACATGAATCTCGAGTTCGTGACCGGGGCCGCTCGAGTCTCCTCTATCCGACTCCTCAACGAGACGTCCGACCCGGGGTCGTGTGTGTACGGCGAGACGTACGGTCGGGTCGGAGGTCGTGTGTACTCACGGGACGGATGCGCGGGGGAATTCCTGGTGCGATATAAGAGAGGAGAAGTCCAAATGATCCCCATCGGCAGCACCATCGCTCAGGACACCGTCGCCTCTATCCCTGACTGCGAGCTGGTCTACATGGGGGTATATAGTCATATAACTGGAACCCCCTGTATGAGAGGCTTCAGTTACGAAATAGTAGACGACAATAGAGTTCGGGTATCCAAGGGATGTACTGCTTTCTTTGAGCTTGGATGCCGGTCATGTGACTAGGCCCACACAGGACAAAAGATGTTGTTTTCTTTCTATATCATATTGTGCAGGATGTCGGTACCTCAGATTGACAAAGTTCTATCTGCTCAGTATCTAGTTGTGAGAAATTTGACCTCAAACATTTTCAGTTTTACAACATGTTAAGCTTTTTCAAAGACAATTCTTTGAATATCTTGATAACGGCTCCGAATAATCTTACAAGTTTGGTAGAACATTTGATTTCTGACCTCATGGTCTGGTGACTCAAAACGACTAGAAATGCCAGATAAAGCTTTCTAATTCCGAGGTAGCAAGATGTAGGTTGCTTATCAATGCCCACAAAGTCAGACGTAAACACAGCATTTGATACTGTTGATCCCTCCATTCTATTAGAAAGGTTTGAAAAAAACAACTTGGAATTTCTGGTAGTGTTCTAGAGTGATTCGATCCATACCTGCGTGCACAGTCTGTTCTTGTGAAGGGGGAAAAGTCAGTTACGTACAGAAAGAAGGACGGGGTACCACAGGGATGTGTGTTGAGGCCTCTGTTACACTCTTTGTGCTCAGCACAACTTCGGTCCACCATAAGCAGTCATGATAATTCCCATAAACATGTTCGCAGACGACACCCAGCTGTATATTATGTCCTTAGAGTCAGCACCAAGCATAATTTACAAACTATCCGTACGTCGTGTTTTACCATCGTATCCATACGACGTGGGGAACTCTGTGCCACCACTTAACCCTATCCGTACGTCGTGTTTTACCATCGTTTCCATACGACGTGGGGAACTCTGTGCCACCACTTTACCCTATCCGTAGGTCGTGTTTTACTATCGGATCCATACGACGTGGGGAACTCTGTGCCACCACTTAACCCTATCCGTACGTCGTGTTTTACCATCGTTTCCATACGACGTGGGGAACTCTGTGCCACCACTTTACCCTATCCGTAGGTCGTGTTTTACTATCGGATCCATACGACGTGGGGAACTCTGTGCCACCACTTAACCCTATCCGTAGGTCGTGTTTTACTATCGTATCCATACGACGTGGGGAACTCTGTACCACCACTTAACCCTATCCGTAGGTCGTGTTTTACTATCGTATCCATACGACGTGGGGAACTCTGTGCCACCATTTTCCAAAGAGGAAATTTACTCGTTTATCTTATCCGTACTCTTTGCATAGCAGTCTGTTAAAATGATTTTTGAGAAATACTGAAAGTTTCAAAGAGATCTTTGGGATAAAAGCTTTCTTATATGTGAAGAATACAACCCAGGAGGTACGAAATGACCCCAGGGCGTACGGACAGGGTTAAAGCATGCCTAAATGTGTAGACAAAGTCAAAAAGCTTCGAGTCATCCAACAGAGTGAGGTTAAACGACGATAAGACCGTGTTTGTTGAATGTGACCGAAAATCTTTGATGACACAATATGATAGGAATAATCATCCTGTTCAAAATATAAAAACAATAATTCTTAAAGAAAGGGCCAACTATTTAGGTGTGAAATCTAACTGCACATTGCCTTTTCACCACCAAGTCCAAAATCTATAAAAGATTTCATATTTAGAGATCTAAAGAATTTCATAAATTACCTCATTTTATGAGAAATATATCTTAAGACATTGATGCCATCATTTGCAGTACTCTTTATATAGACTACTGCTACTTACTCCTCATAAACATACCAACAGAACTGATGAATTAACCGCCAAATCCCCAAAACCAAGATGCATGAGTTGTCCTCAAAAGGCCAATACTAGAACACACGACACCATTACTTTTACAGTTACATTGGCTCCCTGTTAAAGCCCGTATTTACTACAAATCTGCAGCAATGTGCAATGAATGTTTCAACGATTTCGTGTCACACAATCTTTTCTCCGAGCGTATACCAGTATGGGATAGAGCACTATATAAATGCAGTCTATTATTATTATTACTATTATTATTATAATCATTATTATTATTATTATTATTATCCTTATTATTATTATTATTATTATTATTATTATTATTATTATTATTATTATTATTATTATTATTTATTATTATTATTATTGTTATTCTATCTCGAAATTTACGGTCAGTAAATAAAAAAGACATTATTCTTAAGACCGTGCCCAGTAATCGTTGCTGTTTTTTCTTTCTTTCTGTGTGTGTTGTTTTTGTTTTGGGTTTTGTAAAAGTTTTTTTTTCTTCCCTAAATGGAGGTAATTGTTTTTGTCCCCTGCTGCCACAGCGTGGAATGGATCTATGGGAGTGTTTCATGCTCTTCGAGAGATTCTATTTTAGAAAAAAAAAACTTTTCTTGTGTTCGTGACAAATACTTGACATACTAGTTTTTTATAGTAGAGGGTTTTACGGCGCTCGCAACTGCATAAGGTCATATGAGCGCCAAGGGGTGGGTCTCAACAGAGAAGTCTTTACAGGGAATCAGACTTAGACTACTCACCTCTCTAGCTTCAACAGCACAAGGTCTGCTTCGACTATCAAGGCACCCCAAAATAGCAGGTCACAAGAGAGTGACAAACATACAAAAGAAGTAGAGGAAAATGACAATAGTAATAGTGAGGATCAGGAAAGAAAAAGCAGCAGTTCCCTGTTGTAGATCAGGCACAGTTATGAGCGTGACATGAGTCAGCACATTTACAATTCTACTATGCTTGAACGAGAAATGTCCCCCCTTTAGGAATGGCCTAAAGACACTTCAGTCAGTGGCACCGCCCCGGGGGGAATGGCCTAAAGACACTTCAGTCAGTGGCACCGCCCCGGGGGGAATGGCCTAAAGACACTTCAGTCAGTGGCACCGCCCCGGGGGGAATGGCGTAAAGACACTTCAGTCAGTGGCACCGCCCCGGGGGGGATGACGCACTGTGTTACTAAAGTGCGGGAATAATCAACATCTAGGGGGACGTGCATTTTACATCATATTTTGAAGTGGGGTTGGTGAAAGGGGGGAGGAGGAGGCATTTTATTGTCATTTTTTGCATGTCAGGTATCGTCGTTTTCTGCAGCTTTACAAAATTGTGAATCGTAAACACCTCGTATGTCCTTGTTTGTTTTTGTAAGTGTTTTATGGCGCTCCCAACTACATACGGTCATAATAGCGCACGGTTGAACTGCCCTTCGAAAAAATAAATTAAAGAGAGGTTGAAAAACAGCTACATTTTGAAAAATATTATGGTGAGGTTAGCGATGTAGGGGGCGTGCGGTTTTGTTTATTTATGTATCATTGTCTTTGTGGTGAATACCTCCCAGGGATGATCCGAATCGTTTCGCGCCCTGTGGGTAGCCCGCATTTACTGACGACGATCAATTAAGGAAACAGATCGGGTTACAACGGCAAACCGCGCCCTAATAATGTCAGGGTCCTAACTCTGTGACGGGTTGGTTTGTTTGAGAAATGTGGATTCTGTTTTGTTTTTAATAAAACTTTTACGGAACTTGCGACGCAGTAAGGTCGTGTAAAAGTTGAACTTTAGAGGCGTTACAAGAGTAACAAACGCAAACTATAAGGAGAGACCAGAAGATAAGGACGATAGATATTTGATAGGAAAAAAGGAGCAAACCACACCAGAGCACCAGCCAACGATTGCAAAATGGATTCAAAGATTTGCAGACTTATAAGTAAATGATAGTTTTTACATACACTTTATTTGTTAAGCGTCATATCGAAAAATGATACAGTTCAGATTGTTTCAAGCCTTTGACAAAGCGTGCAGGGCATCTGTGTCTGTAATGTGTCATGATGTATCATGATGTGTCAAGATGTGTCATGATGTGTCATGATGTGTCATGATGTGTCATGATGTGTAACTAAATTCTTGTCAGAAGTGGAGTTACAACCCTCTCATTTCAAAGCCGAGAATTAATTTCTTCTGTTCCATTTGACTCCACACAGCACGCGATGTATAGACTTCTGTCACGGGAGTCTCTGAGAGGCCCACAGTTCCTTGTTTCAAACCAACCAGCGTGCGTAATACGGTGATTAGGGTCATAATCTACCCCAATTGGCAAATGAAAGACACCGTGACAAAACCCACTATCTCCGTTTACTACAAAACTGAGAAAAATTACATTTATAAAATAAATAAAAATAGCCAACATTTTCTGTGAAAACCAAAGCATGAGCGAAACACAAAAGTCGCTACCTCAAAAGTACAAACTTCTGTCTGACATTATTTATTTGGCCGTTTTGAGTTGCTAAGACCATGCATGAATCACACTTGTCCTTGAAAGAAACATTACGTTAGTTAGTAAAATAGGATTAAATTTAGTGTGATTTTAAACCAGATTTAAAGGCAATCAAAGTAAGCGCTTCTCATAAATGCAGGTGGGGACAGGGAGGGGGGAAAGGGGCAAGGGGTTATTCCACACTGTGGCAACAGGGGATTAAAAAAAATTACTTCATTTAGGGAAAAAAACATACCCCCCCCTCCAAAAAAAACCCTCAACAAAAACGAAAAGAAAGAAAAAACAACAACGATTACTAGGTATCTTCTTTTTTGTTTAGTACCACACCATCTTTTCTTTGATGGTGTGGCACAAAATCGTTCAAACATTCACATTGCACTGCTACAAATTTGTAGAAAATACAGGCTTTAACCAAATTATGTTCTATCCTCTGTATTAAAATTAATCGTTAGATTATTCAGAGTTGTTATCAAGATATTCAAAGAATTACATTCGAAAAAACTTGGCATGAAGATATGAAACTCAAAATCTTTGACGTCAAATTTCTCAAAACTGAGTACTGAGCAGACAAAACTTTGATATTCTGAAGTAGCGAAGTTTTACCATTCTAAATATCGAGGAATATCGTGTATAACTTTGAGGGGAACACAGTTATTATAATATTCTTAAAACACTTTTCTTTTCATGAGATCATGGCTTGAGTTTACGGAGTTTTCCAGAAATTCCCAAGTTTGTCGTATAGCGGGTTTTGCAAAGGCACCTTTTGAATATTTCGTCATAACGTTGCACACCCCAACAACACTGTTTTGTTTCTCAGCTGTTAATCCCCCGAGGAATCTACGTGTGGGGCGATTTTAGGACGGGGTGGGGGGGGAGGGGAGGGAGGGTCATCAAAAGCTTGAAGGTACAAAAACATTAACGACAAGTTTGTTGATAGATTGAGTGGGGGCCAAGTAAGACAAAGAGCTACTCAGACAGAAATGATTACAATTTTCGAAGCGATACAAAAGAGCCGAAGAAAAAGAAGTAGGGGGTAAAACCAGCCCTCCCGCAAGCGGATTAAAAAGAAGCAAGCTGCAGTAAAGAATTGTTATAGAGGAACTATAATGTTTGAGACTGCACTCAGTGAACCTTTTTTGTTTTTAGCAATGTCCATGTCAACACACCTAACCTCTGCCCTTCTCCTCTCTCTCCCTCTCTCTCTCTCTCTCTCTCTCTCTCTCTCTCTCTCTCTCTCTCTCTCTCTCTCTCTCTCTCTCTCTCTCTCTCTCTCTCTCACACACTCTCTACCTATCTATTTATCTATATATCTATCTTTCTATCTATCTATCTATCTATCTATCTATCTATCTATCTATCTATCTATCTATCTATCTATCTATCTATCTATCTATCTATCTATCTATCCACCCCCCCCCTCCATAAAACGTCGCATACAAAAGAGCTAAGGTTGATCCTCAGTGGGCCAAAATTGTTATCGAGTATTTCCATCTGTCAGCTGCATCTTGCATCCTTTAAAGCCCGGGTTGGCCCTGGCAATTGTTTGTTTTAGTTGAGGTTTTACGGCGCTCGCAACTGCATAAGGTCATATGTGCGCCAGAAGATTAGAGGTGTTACAAGAGAGTAACAAACATAATAAAGAAGGAGGAGAGATAAGGACGATAGATGTTTGATAGGAAAGAAGAAGCAAACCACACCAGAGCACCCGCCAACCACCCGCCAACCTGGCCCTGACAGACAGGGCCGAGAGCCCGCCTCCTAAAGTACCTAAAGTGTGTGGACAGGGTGTAAAACACATAAATAACTTAACAATAGCAAAACAAAATTGTGTAGGGAAACGAGGCAGTGGAAGGCCCAGTGCAACCTACTTAGAGAACCTAAACAAATGGGTAACGAGGAAAGATCAGGGAAACCTATTTTTTTTAAGAGGTGGAAATGGGTACCAGGCCATAAACAGCGAAAGATCTTGTCAGTGTGTTAGTGTTTTAGCGCCTATAAATGGCTGCTTGTACTGTATGCTTCCCTGGAAGTTGGGGTTGTTTCAGAATGCTCTCAAGTTTGATGGGGGGAAATAGTATATATTTTGAAGCGCATAGAGCTTGCTGTTGAGCGGGGATTTGCGCTATACAGATGCTATCTATTATTGTTTTTATTATTATGATTATTATTATTATTGTTATTATTATCATCATCATTATTATTATTATTATTATTATTATTATTATTATTATTATTATTATTATTATTATTATTAAGAGCATCCGAGCAAAGGAAAGAATGGAGAACCGTGATCGCCGATGTATGTCGCAGATCTGGCACTGAATGATGATGAAGATAGAACATCCCCACCCTTCCCTTTTTTCCCTTGCCTGCTCACACACACACACACACACACACACACACACACACACACGCGCGCGCACACACACACACACACACACACACACACACACGCGCACACACACACACACACACACACACACACACGTGCGCGCGCACACACACACACTCACACACACACACACACACACACACATACACACACCCACGAACCTACCGCAGTAAGAACAGACGGTACCTCTTCTCAAGGTCACAATACAGGACAGCCAAGGTCACCGCGGAGGACGTCTGGTCCGAATGTGTCTGGCACCCCTCAGTGGGTCAACACTCGGCCAATCGAAATGTCCAGACGGCTCAGGCTCTGGTCAGTTGGTCAGGCGATGGTTTGGGGGGGGGCAGGGGGAAGGGAGGGGGAGGGGAGGTTTGGGGGGAGGGGTGGGGGGCTGTGGGGAGGGTGAGGGGGGAAGGGGGGTGTAAGGGATGAGGACAGGGAGGAGGTGAGGAGAGGGAAGAGAATGAGGAGAGAGGAGGGAGGCGAGGTGAGGGATGAGGAAGGGGGGAGGGTGAGGAGGGGGAGAGGGAGTGAGAGGGAGGGGTGGAGAGGGAGGGGATGAGGAGGGGGTGAGGAAGGGGGTGAGGAGAGGTGAGGAGGAAGGGGTGATGAGAGGGGGTTGGGGGGGGGGGGGAGAAACGTACGTCCGAAAAGCGTGTGACTGTGTGAATCCAGACAGATAATTCCTCATTAATGGAATGGTCGGCCATCACCTGATTGTCTCCCCTTGACGCCCACTGCTAGAGGCTAGTCTGACTGATGGGGGGAGCTGGGATTAGTCGACTCTACTCTTCGACTCCATAGTATTGAACTCTACTCTTCGACTCTACTATTTGACTCTACTCTTCGACTCCGCTATTCACAGCTCTGTTGGAAGCTGATAAAACACTTTATTTATTCTAAACAGTTTCAAGAACAAAGAGGGGAGTGTTTTTGTTAGCATTTTTTCAAAATTTGAATTCCGATTTTTTCAAAATGTAGTCGCAATTCCCATTTGATTTTTTTTCTCACGCAGGTAGGGTTACTGTTCAGACTTTTAATATAGCAAATAAAATGTTTTGGTTCGAAAAATGAAAAAAAGGAGTTTTGCAGCGATATTAATTGAAGTTTGGTTGCTGAGCCCTGGGAATGTCATCTGATTTTTTTAAAACGGATAATGAGTTGTAATTGTTGTTGTTGTTGTTTTGTTGTTTTTAAAATCGAATATCTCAGTCTGTCTGCTGGGACGTTGTATCCCTTACAGCTGCGTCGGGCCCTACCAGGGCAGGGCAGAAGAAGCCCGCCTCCCAAATGATGAAAGTCTTGCCGATAGGGAACTACAATACCTACAATAAATTCTAATTTCATATGACAATCCCATGCCATGCTAATCTGAGATTAAAAGTATATTTGAGACGTGCTGACAAAACGAGTTACTTCTCGCATTCCACAGATGGGGATGTTGACAAAAAATCGACACTAGGGTCAAATTTGTTGATTTTCTATTGACGCGATATTCTCTAAGTATCAAAACGCCTTTTACTATTTCATACTCACCAGTATAAATAGTAAAAACTTCACCTATAAGCGTGGTATACCTATTTCCATAGGCCTCGAATCCAAGAAATAACTCATTTTGTCAGCACGCTTCACATATTATTTCATCAAGATTCTCGGCGTGGCTGCTAGGATTTTACATCACTCTCAGGCCGGGTTGGCTCCGATAAGCATGATGGACACCCGCCCCCTATAATATGATCGAACTTTTGCCGATGGTAGCGGGAAAATACCCCTACATAATTTATATACATTGTACTCGTGAAAAAATAAATTTATTTTATTCTAAATTCCTATATGTGTGGCTTTCCTCATGTCA
>NW_004798826.1:10129-13254 GCF_000002075.1 Aplysia californica | reverse complement strand
GGTGATATATCAGTGTGAAGTACGGAAAGTGTTAATGAATTAATTAATGAGAGCGCGTGAAAGGCCACTGGTCAGTTGGAGCATTCCCCCTGGTCTGACCCGCCGATGTCGTGTGGAGACAGCCTGTGCTGTGAGACTAGACACGACATTCTCCTGACACCATCTGCTCACCGGGTACGTTTTTTGGGGGGTTAGGTTAACGGTCTAGAGGACAGACCTAGACTAGTCATTGTTTGAGCGAGTTATTTGTCCAGTTTTCAATTTTTTTTAAAATATGCCAATAGCCAGATTTGTTTATTTTCCTTCGGTTGGTGTACAATGAATAACCCGCCATCTTTTTGTTGTTGTTGGTTTTTTGTTTTAGTAGAGGTTTTACGGCGCTTGCAACTGCATAAGGTCATATGAGCGCCAGAAGATTAGAGGTGTTACATGAGAGTAACAAACATCAAAAAGATGAAGAGGAGATAAGGACGATAGATGTTTGATTGGAAAGAAGGAGCAAACCACACCAGAGCACTCGCCAGCCATGCACCCGCCATTGTTTACAGTCGCTTGATGCTGTCGAGAATTTTGTCATGATATGTGTCACGACATGGTGGAATCTTTTGGGAGTATGAAGTTATTGGTATCATCTTAAAGCCTGTTCATTTGCCTTCCTTTTGGTGAAAAATATATTCTTCTATGATGAATAGAAGTCGAGATATATTTGCGACTGAAGGAGGTCAGGGTCGCCTGGTTTCGGAGGTAAAATTATCGAAGAAATGGCCGCCAAAGTTTGGTAATTTCCATAGCCTGAGAGTCCTTGGAAACTAAAAATTTAAATCTTTGTGCCTTTTATCAAATGGTTTGGTGTCGTTTTGTGTTGTATTTTTAAAACGTATTTATTTTGTTAACGCCTATTGTCGTTCCTCTAAAATGAATATCTGTCCTGCCTCGTCTCTGTACATCAACGTACACTTAATCGGTTCACGATTTAACGACCTGGCATGATTGCCACTGGTCAGTGGGAACTTTCCCTCACCTCTGACCCTACGCCATGTGGAGACAGCTCGTGATTTGAGTGTAGACACGCAGTGATAGTGTCCAATCGGAAGGTGTGTTTTTGGGGTTGTTGAATTTAATGACCCGAAGGACAAACATAGACTGGGAATTTGTTGAATTATTTAACAGGTCATTCGTCCTCTTTTCAATAAAGAGGTAGACTGATAGACATAGATTCCTTCGATTCGTGCTGAAATACCATATCGTATACATAGACACATATGACAGGCTTTGACTTTACTGTTTGTGCAAAGGATATGTAGGAAAACTATACCTGTACGCTGTGCAGTTTGTTTGTCATATAAGTGATCATGTTACATATTTTAATGAACTAGTGATTGTATGTCTATAGTAATAATAATAATAAGAAGAAGAAGAACAAGAACAAGAACAAGAACAAGAACAAGAAGATGAAGAAGAAGAAGAAGAAAAACAACAACAACAACAACAACAATAATAATAATAAAAGCAAGAAGAATATAAGCTAACAAATAAAATGCAAAAAAATGAAACACAATCACACATTGATTGCCCTTCCCATGTACCTCTCTAGGAACTAAGCTACACCATAGCCCAGCACACACACAAAGAGTTGAGGTCTACACTCCGGACAAATCGTCCGTCTCTGATCGTGTGAAGATTCTCTGTGTAGCTCAAGGTTGGATTTCAGTTAATTGCTATAATATTCATATTCTTTGTGGGTGGTTGGAGCTACTTCATACTCAAATTAATGCCCAGTGTTGTTCCGATGTGTTTCCTTTGACTCAAATGGATATTCTTTATTGTATTGAAATGCTACTCTTCAATCAAATCCTTCTTAAATCATCCATGACTTAAGGCCCATATTTAATTTTTAATGTGGCCCATTACATTTTTAGAATGTAGAACCTTGTAAAACAAAGCCCACACAATAAAACGAAACAAATACGAACTGACCTAAATGTACCTGACTCAGATCTATGTCACAGTCGAACACACGAAGACTCCGCGTTTACATTTTGAACGTATCACGTCTCTCTAATCTTTTGGAGATTTTGAAAGATTGGAATGCGATTTGGTATTATAATATTTCATTATTCTTCGTGGGTGGTTGGACGTCTTGTTATGTCGATGCGCTTCATTTTACTCAAATTGGTATTCTTTATTGCACTGAAACACCTCTCTTCTCTCAAATACTTCTTAAATCATCCTTGACTTAAGGCCCACATTTAATTTTTAATGTGGCCCATTAAATGTTTAGAATGTGGAACCTTGTAAAAAAACAACAACCACACAATAAAACGAAACAATCACCAATTGACCTAAATGTACCTGACGGACTCAGATCTATGTCACAGACGAAGATACGAAGACTTGGGGTTGACTTTTTGGACATATCACGTCTTTCTGATCGTTTGGAAGATTTTCAGAGATTGGAATGCGATTAGGTTTTATAATATCTCATTATTCTTCGTGGGTGGTTGGACTTCTTGTTGCGTCGATGAGCTTCTTTTTTCTCAAATTGATGTCAGTGACAATTGTGTTGAAACATTTCTCTACACTCGAATACTTCTTAAATCAGCCATGACTTTAAGCCTTCATACAATTTTTAATTTGAACCATTAAACTTTTAGAATATAAAACCTTTCAAAATGATATATTATTACGACAAAGCGAAAGAACTACTGACTGACCTAGAGATGAAGGCAGGGCCTACCTGACTCAGAACAGGGGTACATAGTGCACAGAGTTGAGGCCTACATTTTGGACACAGAGCGAGTCTCTGGTCGCGTGAAGATCGTGTAAGGTTGGATTTAAATGAATTACTAGATCTATATCTAGTCTTTGTGGGTGATTAACATGGCCTCTGTTATCCCTCACAAATATAATTATTATATTATTGGGTCGATATGCTTCACTTTACTTAAATACGTCTTAAATCAGTTATTTGTTATTTACGTTTCATAATACGCAATATTGAACAAAATATAATATAATATAATAATACGCGTGTGTGTGTGTGTGTGAATGTGTGTGTATGTGTGTGTGTGTGTGTGTGTGTGTGTGTGTGTGTGTGTGTGTGTGTGTGTGTGTGTGTGTGTGTC
>NW_004798826.1:6486-7998 GCF_000002075.1 Aplysia californica | reverse complement strand
TTCTGGATCAGCAGTCACCCACTCACTCACTCACTCACTCACTCACTCACTCACTCACTCACTCACTCACTCACTCACTCACTCACTCACTCACTCACTCACTCACTGGTTGCATGCAGGACAGATTTTTATAAGCATATTGTTTTTAATAATAAACCCTGTTTCATTTTGTTAACAATTCTGCCAACATTCCACATTCTGTTCAGCTTTTCCTAGCTTTGATTTCGAATTTGAATTTTGATCAAATATTATGTTTTTGAGCTTATGCAACCAGTATTATAGATTAAGAAACTGCACCTTTTTTATCAAAATTTTTAATTTGGGGTTTAGGAACAGCTGCTGGTGAGGGGAAATATGATCACTACTTGAGGTTTGACCTCCCGACTTCCTCGCATTTTTGTTGGTTATTTTTTTTCTTAAATTTCTGTTTCTTTGGTTATTTTTATTTTCTAACACGTGGCACGTTTATCCGACACAAAATGTTGTTACAAAACAGACATCTTGAATCGAAGAAGGAATTTAAATTTGCTGATAATAATTCTATTAATATGATATTCAACACTTTCCCCAGCATAACATTCCAAAGTATTGGCGTCACAGTACATATGATATTTCTAACATCCTTGGCTTCTCCACGCATGCGTGGCTCTCTATAGCTGTCCTCTCTCGCAGCATCTCGCAACCTCAAATTCACAAAGTTCTATAAATAGCATAAAATAAAGTACACTTTTATTTGTCCTAGACGGGAACTTTGTTTTACAATAGCAAACATACATACATAAATACATAATTATAAATAAGTACATACATAAATGCATACGTACATAAATACATACATAAATACACCCTATTACATAAATGCAGAACAGTTTACAACAATGCCACTGTCGGTCGCCACTGTGCAGCGCCCTGTACTTTGATCTAGGGTTGTCGTGTCTTGCTCAAGGACACACCCCAGTGACCACCCATCTGATCCCCGTGTCACCGACACTTGCTTGCCATTACTTGAGTCTAAACTCACTACTCACTTTGCCACTGGAGCCCCCAAATCTGCTCAGTACCTAGTTTTGGAGAAAACTGACGTCAAAGATTTTGAGTTTCACATTAAGTCAAGCTTTTTCCCAATGCAATTCTTTGAATATCTTGATAACGACTCCGAACAATCTTACGATTTTGATAGAGAAGATAGAACATTTTTAACTGGTTTTTGATCTCACGATTTTAGTACCTCAAAACGGTCAAAATGTCAGATAGAACGGTGTAATTCTGAGGAGGCAATCTATCCACAGACGTCTCCGACTGAGATAGACCAATCAGAATCCTTTGTGAATCTGGACCAAGTAAAAAATACCTGGGGGATTACAGGGGGGGGGGGGGCATGCTTCCCCTCACTGTTTTAACTTATAATTTGACATTTTGCAGTTAGGTTGGAAATTCTCTTGAAAATAACTGATTTGCGACAGTTTTAGTGGCTATATGTGTGATCTGCGGCAAACAATACGCAGTTTGACC
>NW_004798826.1:0-1290 GCF_000002075.1 Aplysia californica | reverse complement strand
AAACAAAAATTAATAAATAATAAATAAATAAATACACACATGAGTAAATGCATAAATGAATAAATAAATAACCCACCCAGAAGCTCAGCCCAGGTTGACCCTGCATGATAGTCAGGGTCGAAGCAGCCTGTCTTTTAAATTGTCTAAATAGTGTCAAAAGAGGCGCAAAAGCTCTACAACTGTAGCGAAAAGAGCCAATATGATTATGATAGACTATGGAAGTGTGTTACTCAGAAGCGTCCTCTATTTCCCAGGAAGCATACAGTGCAAGCAGCTGATTAAGCGCCCAAACACAAACAACTGACACGATCTTTCGCTGTCTATACTTGCTTTTACTTTTACTTTTTAAAAGTCTATAATTATATCCGGGTACCCATTCCCACCTGGGTGAAGTGAGGAAAATTCGTGCAAAGTGCCTTTCCCGAGGACACAACATCAAGCCCCTGCCTGGATTCGAACCTACGACCTTTTGGTTGCGAGCATAACACTTGACCACAGTCGCCAGCATCATTCATGTTAAGGACTAAGGGTTTTTTTAAAAATTGTAAGTGTTTTGCGCCCCCATCGATACAATTTAGATTATTCAGGAGGTGGCTTTCAACCCTGTATGCCGAGGCTAACCCGGACTGAGAGGGATACAACATCTATGTAGAAAGACCGAGATACAAGATAAACATTTTACACACTCGAGAATCGAACTTAGATCTCGTGAATACGACAGGAAAGCGCCTAACCACAGTAATACCTCAAACACCTGTGCTTCATTCATGACAGGGGGCAAAGGTGGGTCGTTGGCGGGTGCTCTGGTGTGGTTTGCTTCTTCTTTTCTATTAAACATCTATTGTCTTTATCTCCCTTCCTTCTTTTGTTGAGTTTGTTACTCTCTTGTAAAACCTCTACAGTTTGGCACTTATATGACCGTATTGTGTTGCAAGTGCAGTAATTTTTAAAAATTAAAACAAGAGAGCAAAGTACAGCGTCAGAAGTAGTGATGTGAAGGCGACTGAGATCAGTTTTACGTAAAGGTCTGTTTATGGCGCTCATATGACCTTATGCAGTTGCGAGCGCCGTAAAACCCTCTACTAAGAAAACAAAAGGACTGTTTGACGGTACCCTCTCAGTTCTGAATAGAACCTTCCCCTCTTTTGCACATCCTGGGCCACCATTATTATGGGGCCATATTAATCAAGTTGCCGAGACAGTTTGGACGAAAGACATCTCTCTCTTTCTCTCTCTCTCTCTCTCTCTCTCTCTCTCTCTCTCTCTCTCTCTCCCTCTCTCTCTCTCTCT
>NW_004798825.1:70563-71410 GCF_000002075.1 Aplysia californica | reverse complement strand
GGTCAAGATTTCTGGAAACCTCCGGAATCTGGGTTAGCCCGCTTGTCCTTAAAAGCTACCATATAAGCCACGAAGATTAAAGGTGTTACTAGAGAGTAACATACACCGCTACCATAGAATCACAAAGTCTTATATTATTAATCTGACATTTTGGACAGTTTTGAGTTTCTGAGATCAAGACTCTCAAAGAATTGCTTTTGAAAAAGCTTAACTCATTTTGAAACACAAAGTGTTTAGCGTTTCATTTCTCAGAACCAGGTATGAGTAGAGGGAACTTCGTCATTCTTGGGTAACGATACAGAGAAATCAGGAGGAGAGATAAAACAAGGAAGATATAATAATATGTTAGATAGAAAATAAGGAGCAAACCATAGCAGAGCTCCCGCCAACCACCCACGTGTCTCCAACCTTCCCCCTAATTTAACGAACTATAGTCGCGGAATCAGTGCAAAAGTGAAGGACGCAGGAACGAGGAACATAAGACATTACATATTATGACTATGATCAACAACTAGACTAACAATTAACATCATCAACAGAAACGACAACAGCAACGACATCAATAACACATCTCATTAACTACAACAACAACAACAACATAAAAAACAAACAACATCAGCAATAACGACAACGACAACATCAATAACATATGACATAAACAACAACAACAACAACTACTACTACTACAACATCAACAACAAAAACATCAATAACAAATGACAACAACAACAACAATAATAACAAATGACATTAACAACAACAAGAACAACAACGACACCAACAAAAACACCACCACCAACTACAGCAGCAACAAATGAGGGCACAAGGCACCGAGCGCCGTTAGATC
>NW_004798825.1:68859-69216 GCF_000002075.1 Aplysia californica | reverse complement strand
CGCTTGTGCGCTTGTGCGTGTGTGTGTGTGTGTGCGTGCCTGTGTGTGTGTGTGTGTGCTCGTGTGTGTGTGCGTGACACCAGCCTCTTCTCTATGCCCAATCTCTCCTTGAAGTCCTCAACACCGCCGATTGGACAAGGGTATTCGGCGAATACATTGGATCGATACTACTACTAACGCTATGAAAACTTTGTGCCAGTGTTGAAATTTTGCTTTGCGTTTATTTCTTTCTAATAGGTCGCTTTTAAGCACAAGGGGGCTAGATCTATCCCGAAAGGCCACCTCTATTCTCACCCGGAGTGAGAATAGTGCAGGCGAGTCTTGTGGCTATTCTCACCCGGTGCGCGTTCACCGAAT
>NW_004798825.1:62745-64803 GCF_000002075.1 Aplysia californica | reverse complement strand
ATTTTCACCCAGGTCACAGGTCACGAAACACACACGATCTTTCGAGAGTTGGACCCGACAGGAGCGACTCACTTCTGCCATCCAAACAAACAATCCAAACAAACAAACAAACAAACAAAACAATAACGATGGCGGTTTCTGGAATGTCAATTTTTCAACGCGTGACATTTCACAAATGGGTATTAGTCTACTCAGGTTTAACATTACATTAACGCGCCAAAGTGGTGACAGAATCATTAGTTCTATAACTAGAATTCTTGTTTTTAAAATAATACTAGCTGGGCCCCCTTTCGATGAAAGGAATGATCGGTGCTTTAATATCAACTAAAAGCCATTGTCCTACTATATTTACTCTCTACTGAAATGGGGGAAATAAATCTTGAGAGATGCAAAAAATTAGAAAGTCTAGATCTATACTCTCAAATCAATATGCGGCTCCCGAAATATCACTTCCGGATTTTCTAAAATTACAGAGACAGAATCGTCGGCCTACAAAAGCGATCGGCGAAATAAAGAAATTTAGCTTTTTGCTGCAAAACGGCCTCAAAACTGAAAAAAAAACGAGGGGCATCATGATCTGGAGAATATTTGCATGTCGATCGATGCAGCCATTAAAAAGCCTTTTGAATAGCAAAATTCGGCCACCATAAAATAGATAATAGAAAAATGAAAATAAATTACAATTTTATTGATCCCAGAAGGGCAATTTGGTTTACAATGGCAAACATACTTACACACATTATAAATACATAACTATACATACATACATACATACATACATACATACAGACATAGGTTCATACACACATACATACATACAGACATAGGTTCATACACATATACATACATAAATACACAAAATATCACAACAGTACAGAACAATTTTATAACCATGCCATTGCCGGTCGCCACTGAGCAGCGCCCTGTATTTTGAGCTAGGGTTGTCTTGTCTTTCTCAAAGACACACCTCCCCAGTGACCACCTATCTGATCCCCGTGTCACCGACATTGCTTGACTTTACATTTGAGTCGAAACTCACTGCTCACTTAGCCACTGGAGTCCCGAAGAAGGTTATAAACATGTTCTTATGAACCATAGAATTGTAAATGGGCTGATTTATCAATGCCATGCTCACACTGTGCCGTAACAACAAAGGGGGGAACTGCAGCATTTTCTTTCCTCACCCTTACTATCGTCATTATTTCCTCTACTTCTTTTGTATGTTTGTCACTCTCTTGTGAACTGCTATTTCCGGGATGCCTTGATAGTCGAAGCAGACTTTGTGCTGTTGAGGTTAGAGAGGTGAGCAGAGTAAGCCTGATTCCCTGTATGGACTTCTCTGTTGACATCCATCCCTTTGTGCTCATATGACCTTATGCAGTTGTGAGCGCCGTAAAACCTTACTAAAACAAAACTCGATCTCATCTATCTAAGCGTCCTTCCTCCTGCATAGATTCTAATGCTTGCATCGTAACTATTGTGTGTTCGGATTAGACGAAAAAAAAAGGTATGATTTTAACGCCTCTATCAACACTAGCAGGTTAATAAAAAGGCGGGGCCTCCGAGTTAACGTCCATCTCCGAAAGGACCAAGCCAAATGGGAATTTCGAGGAAAGTGTCTTTCCCAAGGACACACCGTCGGACCGAGCTGAGGCTCAAACTCCCGAACCGGCAAGCTCACGAACAAGAGCCCACGGGTAGCCTAACCGCTAACCTGGATTAAATGATACATAAAAACGTTCTCTTTTCTGAGCTTTTTAGAACACGAAACAATACGTTTCCATCGATGATGACTGAAAGAATACCGGGAACGAGGCACGATGGATCTTATTATGGAGTGACGTGGCTGCACACAAAAGTAGGAGCGGATATTGCTCTAAAAGAGCATAATTTGTTTGAGAAACGAAACAAACTATTGTCATCGTCATTGATGACGATGTTTGTATTAGGCACATAAATAGTGGAGGTTCTAAAATATTAATTACACTTAAAAAAAACAACAACGATTATTGACAAAATTTTAATGCACCTAGGTTCAAAGAGTATGGGTAGGGTGGG
>NW_004798825.1:59908-62645 GCF_000002075.1 Aplysia californica | reverse complement strand
ACAACACCAACATCACCACCAACAACACCAACATCACCACCAACAACACCAACATCACCACCAACAACACCAACATCACCACCAACAACCACCACAACAACTACCACCAACACCACAGCCGTTGCTACTACCACAACGCTCTACTTTCCTACTCCCGAATCTGATGCTGTCTCTAGTTCTTGTACGTGTATTACTGTCGCTACTTTTACTGCTGTCGGTACCTGTACTACTGGCTTAGCCGAGGCTGCTGTCACTACTTCTGTAGTTGTCTCTAATACTTCTACTGTCTCTTCTTCTACAACTGTCGCTGCTGCTGTCGCTACTTCTGTTGTTGTCTCTAATATTGCTGCTGTCTCTACTTCTACAACTGTCGCTGCTGCTGTCTCTACTTCTACAACTGTCGCTGCTGCTGTCTCTACTTCTACAACTGTCGCTGCTGCTGTCTCTACTACTTCTACAACTGTCGCTGTTGCTGTCTCTACTACTTCTACAACTGTCGCTGCTGCTGTCTCTACTTCTACAACTGCCGCTGCTGCTGTCTCTACTTCTACAACTGTCGTTGCTGCTGTCTCTACTACTACTACCGTCGCTAGTTCAGCTGTAACTGTTGTCTCTAATGTTACTACTGTCGCTGCTGCTGCTGTCTCTACACATCTACAACTGTCGCTGCTGCTGCTGTCTCTACACATCTACAATTGTCGCTGTTGCTGTCGCCGTCGCCGTAGCTGCTTGTGCTGCTGCTACAGTGTTGTTATTGTTGGTGGTGATGTTGTCACCGAGTGGGTGAGTGAGTGAGTGAGTGAGTGAATGAGTGGGGCGGGACACCGACTCTACCACAAGCCTCTAGCCCGCTCCGGCGTCGTCGCCGTCGTCCGTCCGTCCCTCCCTCCCTCCCACCCAGCCCGTCCCAGATCCCAGGTTCCAGGTCCCCCCCGTCCCCCGTCACACCAGGCCACGGCGGGAGAATCCCGCGGGCGATCTGTTAGCCGTCACTGTGTGTGCGCGCGCGTGTGTGTGTGTGCGCAGAGAGATTCATTCACTTAACCAACGGTTTACAACAATTCGAGATCTGTCGCCGCTAGCTTTTGTGTCACTCATCCACCATCACCACCTCCTCCTCCTACTACTATTACGCCTCCTCCTCCTCATCTTCTTCTTCCCCCACCTTCCTCCTCCTCCTCCTCCTCCTCCTCCTCCTCCCGACTTTTTGTGAAAGCGGTCTACAAATGACAGTGTGACCCATGACTTCAAGTCATAATGGACGCGTTTTGTTCCGTAAGAGAAAGGAAGCTGCCTGCTTCTGTACTTATCGCCGAAACCATCGTCGCTTATCGCTGAGGAGCTTAGTCGGCGAGGATACTGTCTCAGCTGGTTAGTTAGACTTGACTTCTATATATAAAAAAAAGAAAATTATTTATAAAATTCGTCGGTGGATTCGTCAAAGTGACATGCCGTGGATTCAGGATATTATGATCCCGCACAACAACAGCTCTAAATCCACGAGTCTTTGATGGTATGGTAACGCTATATATCTCCGAGAGGTGTTAGAATAATGTTCATTTCTCAAGCCTTCTGAGTTTTCAGAATAGTGACAAAGTGTTTTATTATACCTCGCTTCTGAGTCAAAGGGAAACAAATAATTGTTGTAAATCGTCTCAATTAACTGTGATGAACTTGGTTGTGATAGAAAGAAGAAGGAAAAAAGACTGTGCGATTGTTCAAAATGATTTTTATTTTACGATAAGTGCGTACATAGAAATGCGAAGTGCTTCAGACATTGTAGGCATGTACTTTCACTCACAAAATCGGATCCCCTCTCCTTAAGCCTTACGACTTGATGAATTAAATCATAATTTATTATTATTTCTGTGGCGTAGAGTTTGTCGCAGTGTAAAGTGTTATGCCAAGGATCATTGTGAGGCTATCGGAGCAGATTGGAACAGTTCACAATAATTGACCGGAAATCCCCTCCTCGATTTGCCAGGAGGGTGTGGGTCTGTCGGAGTGTTTGTGTTTGTTTGTGTGCATTCTTCTGTGGAGACGACCGGATTGTTTTGATCAGGAGCCGACTTGGGATTAGCAGGACTCTATTTTTGTCTTCGTGCAATTCTTAACTAGAGTTAATAGATCTACATTTATTATTGTGACTGGGTGGGGGTTTTTTAGGGGGTGTGTATCTGAACATTACGTGTGCTGAGTGTGTACATGTACACTTCTTCAAACACACACGGACGCCGTTACACACTTACACACTGACACACTCCCAACTCGTGCATATTATTATATTTATTCATAGTTCCACAACAAGCAACTGGTCCGAGTTGACCTCTGACTTGTAAACTTTGACCCACACATGGCCGCCTTAACCTGGGAGCGTATGCTTCCCCGAGCATGTAGCGAAGCCATGGGACCAGCAGGGAAGAGACCCTTCCACTCGCCCATGGAGCTCACGGCTTACTGCTACCACCCGCCACCCGCCCACCCGTCCCCACACCACCACCATCACCACCACCACCACCACCCCCATTCGATGGGTCACCCGGGCGCCCACCCAGGCTCACACCCGGCCCAGGGAATGATGGATTTCTACCATTCATGTAAGAGTAAGTAACGCACCTTAAGTGTGAGTAGGTGGCCTACAAGCGACATAGTTTCTATTATTATACATATATAGATGCACGTAATACAGTATTTACGATCGTGGGCCTACAAACAACATAATTTATATATATTTATA
>NW_004798825.1:58890-59808 GCF_000002075.1 Aplysia californica | reverse complement strand
AAGTGGAGACAAAAGCAGACGACAGAACATTGCAAGAGAGCAGGAAAGGAGGTGAAAGGAGACAATTTTAGAGAAGAAAATGTTTCCATCGCTACCCGGATTCGAACCTGGGACCTTTGAATGAGAGGCGAACACTTTAACCTCTAGACCACGAGAGTCTCCATACGCGAGTCTTCCTTTGATTAGTGACTGATAGCTCTCACATTGTATTGCTTAACCAAATGATCCGACTAATGTTACTCATATTACGGTCTTTTGTTACGATAAACTCTGATAGCGGCGGCGGCTTGAGGGCAGGTTTTTTATTTCCCCTAATCTGACAGGAAACGTGTCGTGTCTACAATAACAATGGCGGTGTGTTGTACTCATTATGAGAGGCTTAGGTCTGTCTTCGTCACAAAGTCTGAGCCGGGCAAAATGTGACGTGGCAGAGGAGAACTTAATGCATGTATTAAAGAATTAGAATAAGCGCCGTTTTTCTCTCTCTCTCTCTCTCTCTCTCTCTCTCTTGCACTTTTTAGCTCAGTGTAGCATAAGCCAACAACAACATTGAAGCCTGTCCTGTGCATTCTTAAAGTTCTAGCTGTTTCCAAGATGTCCCCGCCTTTTCCATTTCCGCTTGTACCGCTCACCTCCATGTCATCTTTGGTCTTCCTTTCTTACGTTTTCCTTGTGGATTCCACGTCCCTTATCATGAGCGCCTTACTCAAAACAATTCTTATTGTTGTGGATTTTATGTAACTAGCTGGGCCCCCTTTCGATGAAAGGAATGATCGGTGCATTAACATCAACTGAAAGTCATTGTCCTACTATATTTTCCCTCTACTGGAATGGAGCAGCAATAAATCTTGAGAAATGCAAAAAAATTAGAAGGTCTAGATCTATACTCTGAAAACAAAATGCGCCTCGCGAAATATC
>NW_004798825.1:56614-57587 GCF_000002075.1 Aplysia californica | reverse complement strand
AGGCGGCCCCGAGGGTCAGAAATAGCACATCAAAATCCAAATTCTTTGGTTTGCATTTCCTAACCTCCGGGACTTTTCCCTAAAACGTCTTTATCATTTCTGAATCTGTATTTTTTTAAACTCTACAACTCGAATTCAATTTTTCTGAAACTTTTAAAAATCTAATTCTTCTTCAAATTTTATTAAACTCTTCTTCAATTTATATTTATTTTTTTTGTTCACTTCGCACTCAATTCTTCTTCGATTCGTTTTCAATTCTTCAATTCCTATTCAATTTTTGACAGTCTTCTGCAATTGTTCTTCGATTCATCCGTTTATAGAGAGAAAATGGGCATTTTCTCCTTTTACTTAATTTTTGGAAAATGTATTATACTCATTTTTTGTTGTAATAGTTTCAAAATATATTGGGTGTCTTTTCTTTCTGTTGCATTTCGTGAGAAAAATGTCCCCCACGTGTTTTTCTTCTTTCATTTTCTTTCCTTCTTTTATTTCACCTCTTTTCTTTCCGTTTCATTTGCTGAAAAAGAATATTGATAAAAATAATATATTTTTCCCTTCATTTAAAAAAAAATTCTTTTCATTCTTATGAGTCATGAGCTTCCATTGTTTAGTTTTGACGTGTCATTGAAAAAGTTTGGCGTTTTCTGTTGCTGTTGCTGTTGTTGTTTTTTTTTTTGTAGGGTTGTTGTTTTTTTTCGTCATTGTCGTGTGTTTGACTTAAACATTATTGTCGTCAAAACGAAAGTTGTCCTTCATAAAATAATAATTATAAACCCATTCTTCGAGAGAGATGGAATATGATACTTTCATGGAAAAGCGACGATCTCCTCTTAAAGATGTTTTTTTTTTTCAAACCCCTCCCTCCCCCTCCTTTAATTTTAAAAACTGATTTTCTTATTATCAGTTTGCCTTGTCGTCAATGGGGTTATTGAAGAGTCCTTAAGGGAGTGGGGGTAAGTGGGTGGGGGTAGAG
>NW_004798825.1:52100-54396 GCF_000002075.1 Aplysia californica | reverse complement strand
CATCAACAACAACAACAACAACAGCACCAACTAAAACAACGACGACGACGACAACAACAACAACTACAATACCCACAACAACAATAACAATAACAACAACAACAACAATCAAAACAACAACAACAACAACAACAACAACAACAACAACAACAACAACAACAACAACAACAACAACAACAACAACAACGACAATAACAATAACAACAATAATAACAACAACAACAACAATAACAACAACGATAACAACAACAACGATAACAATAGTAACGACAACAACAACAAGCAGACGTTAAAAAAATAAATTCCAAGGGAAGGGGGTGAGAGAGACGACCTGCTGGTACGACTCAAAGCGAGATAAGAACCGTGGACCGACTTTTTCAAACTACTCAATGGGTAGCAAATTAATAAAATAATTGTTGTTACAGTCAGAATTATACAAGTCGTATTTATTTAACAGCCAAAGCTCTATTTTGAGGGTTAAGTTCTACTGGACAAAACGTTTACGTTCTTCTGCTATTGAGTTCTGAGCGTTTTCGACAAAACCCGAGATACCATGACATCTGAACAAAACTTTGCATATTTTTATATACGTGTATTTTATTTACGCATGTAGATCTATTTCTTCTGTAACAAAATATTATTTGTTTTCATTTTTGTCATGCTTTCTTTTGTAAAAAGAAATATACTATACTTTCTTGTTATTTCATCTAGTCTAGTTATTTGGTATTATCTATCTCGATATAATATGTCTAAGGTCTGCTGCACAGTATCTTTGTTTAGTTGACTTACATAAATTAAATTTTACACTATTGTGAACTAGTTTGAATTGCAGTTGGTGTGTAACTGAACAACTGAAAAGCTCAGTGCGGAAAAAAAATGGGGAAATTGTATATCTTAACACCCCTTGCAACACTCATGTTATTCAAGAAGAAGGATATCCGCCATCTCCGATTAAACTGAATTGGTGGGTAGTTGGCGGGTGCTTTGGTGTGCTTTGCTTCTTCTTTCCTATCAAACATCTATCATCCTGATCTCCCCTTCTTTTTTATGTTTGTTACTCTCTTGTAACACCTCCAATCTTCTGGCGCTCATATGACCTTATGCAGTTGCGAGCGCCGTAAAACCTCTACGAAGACTAAACCTGAGTTGAGCTTCGAATCCTTGAATCCCAAATCTCACGATGATGAGTCAGGTAGACTACTGACGTCCCACACAATCTGACGATTACGAGTCTGGTAGTCTAACCACTAGACCACTGACTTCGGGAAGTGCAGTTCAATTTTCTAAGAGCAGAGATTGGAACTTCAACGCGGTAACTAGATATCTAATCTAGCCTTTGCTGTGTTGAGAAAGTAAAACTACCCGGGAACATCTGGGGAAAAAAGAGAAGTAGGAGCTAGCAGTGGCGCCCCAAAGCAACATAGCTTGTATATTGTTGTCTTAAATTGTCAGAAAAAATCAGTCAACAACACGAAAAGTATAACAGTAGATACTCCTGTATCAACATCCATTGCCTGATCGGAGACAGACAATGGCGATCATGGTTCGCCATTCATTTCTTTGCATGGGTGCACTCAAAATACATATATTATTACCCCGATCTTTTCGCGTTACCAATCTTTTAAGGCTTTCCTAGTAAGTTACTCAAGGTCTTCCTCTGCCTCGCTTGCCTTTAATTGTATCAGCGAGAGTCAGATTCCAAGGTGGCGTCGGTGGTCTACGGGCTTTGGGCCTCAGCTCGGTCTGACGTTGTGTCCTTGGGAATAGTACCTTGCGCGAATGTTCCTATTTGGGTCGGTCCTTTTGGAGAAGGACATTGAACTCGGAGGTCTCCCCTCTTTAAAAAAACAAAATTATAGTGTTGATAGGGGCGTTAAACCTTTACCATTTCACATGTTTGTAGATTTCAAGGCTTTTATGTCGATTCAACTCCCAGAAACAGCATAATTTGTCTCTTCTTAATTGTTTTAAAAAATAGTGAGCGGCCCATGTGGGCTTCAATTAGTTCTGTGCACCAACCACTTTCTTCTCCGTCTTCCGTCTGCCACCAACACACGTACCAGCCCATTGTGTCTCATCGAACGTTCCTGCCACAAATCGAACACACTTGGGTGTGTAAACGTTCGCTCTCCACACACTGACAAAGGCCGTGTTCTGTCTCAGACGTGTGCAAGGTATTGAAGTCTGTTCAATTATTGAGCAGCTCCCCTGGGCGAGCGCATGATCTGTTACCTGGACCTCTAGTTTAGCTGTCACCAGCTTCTGGATAGGCCCATTACGACTGTCTCTAGGGGGG
>NW_004798825.1:50536-51900 GCF_000002075.1 Aplysia californica | reverse complement strand
GGGGGGGTAATATTTTTGAGTATCAAAGTTTCTGTGTTGAGTGATACTGTATCATCCCACACAATGTACGTTAGCTCTGACTGAAAGGGTCGTATCATCGAATCCACATCTAGTTATTTGGTATAAACAACGTAAATCGTGCAATCGAGAACAAGATTGGTTTCATCTCCACTTTTCGTCAACATTGAGAAAAAAATGTGAAACGGTATGGGTTTAACGCCCTTATCAACATTATTAGGATTTTTTAAGGGGCGGGACCTCCTAGTTTAACGTCCGTCTTCGATAGGACCGAGCCAAGTGGGAAGTTCGTGTAAAGTGCCTTTCCCAAGGACACAACGTCGGGCCGAGATGAGGCTCGAACCCCCGAACCCGCAATCTCATGATTACGAGTCTGGTAGCCTAACCACTAGGCTACCGACACCACCTCAACATTGAGATACATGTACGACATACTATCGCAGTCTTCGAAAACCCCACAGTCACATCCCTCACGGCGTTATACAGTCCACTACGTAGAAAACTATGTCCTGGGGGGAGCTAGAAAAATAAAATCTCAACTTATCGGGAGTTCAAAATTCACCGTTGGTTGAAGTCTGTAAAGAAAAAGAGGTGCTGGGACCCGAGGAAAAAAGATAAATCAACTTAACCGAAGATCATTTCAAGCGAGTTCAATACAATAAGCAAACGAGCTCATATGACCTTATATCAAGGAACTGAGAACGAACTTTTAATCTCCTTGCCTTATATCTATGCAGTTGCGAGCGCCGTAACACACTTACCTACCAATAAGAGTAGTTGGCTGTACCTATAAAATAATCGACGACCAATCACTTCAAAATGCGATTTTTTTTCCTTCTTCGGGAGGTAGGGGCGGAGGCAGGGGAGAGAGAAGGGAGAAGGGGGGGGGGAGAAGCGGGTATATACGGCGCTTTTGCTTTCAGTAGAGGACAGAGTGTTCTGATAGATTACGATGTCTTTCTAGCAGGGCAGACCGCGTGCCATAAAGCTGTTCCGTGAACGGTGACATTTTCTATCAACAATTTGTTCGAACCCTTGATCATAGTCTGACATTTCGGCAAGCAGCTGCCATAATATCAACAGCACACGACTGTGTTTAATTCTTTCTTTGTCCGCCTCGACTGTGTTCTTTTCTCATCATCATCCATGCTTGCCGCGAGCGTTTCTCTGTGTGTGTTTCAGTGGGTGTGTGTGCAATATGAGTGTATGGTCGTGTGTTTGCTTGTTTGTTTGTTTGTTTGTTTGTTTGTTTGTTTGTTTTGTTTGTTTGTTTGTTTGTTTGTTTGTTTGTTTGTTTGTTTGTTTGTTTCTTTCTTTGCGTGTGTGTATGTGTGTGTGTGTGTGTG
>NW_004798825.1:48364-49832 GCF_000002075.1 Aplysia californica | reverse complement strand
ACACACACACACACACACACACACACACACACACAATAATCGTTGTCTGCTTGTTTCATTGCTTCCCTATGCTCTTTTAACCTTTTTGTTTTTAGTTTTGTGACTCATACAAAATTTAGCCGCGCCATCATCAGGCTTTTGCTCATGCTGATTATAATACTACAATAGTAATGGCTGATATTTCTAAAACACAAGCATTTTTCCGTTTTGTTTTTCCGTTATTATGTTTGTTTTGTTTTGTTTTGTCCCATTTGTTTCTGTCTGTCTGTGTGTCGTTGTTGTTTGGTTTATAATTTTTTTTGTTGTGTCTCGTTTGTTGAAACTCATAAAATAATCTAGTGGATCATGTTTGGCTTGCTGCATTCCTCGATAGTGGTAGTTTTTTTTAACAAGGTAGTTTGTACTTTAAAAGGAAAATATGGGCCGTAACTCAATATTTAAAGACGCCTTTTAGGATAATATTGAGGTCGAAAACTGCCTGGTCGTTGTTGGTTGGGTTTTTTTTATTGTGTGTGTTTTTTTTCACCAATCGGTCATTATAATATCATTATCTTATTGTTTGGGGGGGAATTATCACCGACAGCAGTTTTAAGTAATTTTTGATTGTCTGTCTTCCCACATTTAAGTGGGTGGTTGGTTTGTGGTCTGATGTGATCTGCTCCCTCTTTCCTACCGAACTTATGAGAAACTCTTTCGTCCTTATCTCGCCACCCCCTCCCCCATCCCCCCTCCTCCTCCTCCTCCTCCCTCCAGCCTTTCTTTTCTTCACGACATGTCTCTCTCCGACTAGCAGCACCTCAAATCTCCACCAATAATGTGACCTACTTTAATGTGACCTACTTGTGTTCCAAAATAACGGTAAAGTCTCACAGTGGGTGGTTGGCGGGTGCTCTGGTGTGGTTTGCTCCTTCTTTCCTATCAAACATCTATCGTCCTTATCTCTCCTTCTTCTTTTTTATGTTTGTTACTCTCTTGTAACACCTCCAATCTTCTGGCGCTCATATGACCTTATGCAGTTGCGAGCGCCGTAAAACCTCTACTAAAAACTAAAAATCTCACAAAACTTAAAAACCTGAATTATAAATCTGCTCATTTTTGGAGTTTATTTGTTCTGATTTTGTTATGAGCTTGAATATGAGTTTGGGTTGGATTTTTACAGTTTGACTTTAAATTTGAGTTTGAGCTTGAGCGACGACAAGCACTTTACTGCTACAATTAGGGTCATTCGGTGCTAGGGATTTTTTAAAAAAGCAACAAAAAAAACAAAAACAAACAAACAAGAAAGGCCAGCAGAAACAACAGGTGGAAGGTAAATCAGTCGGCCGTAATGACGTCGTCCCTGTACGTAGAATTATCATAATTTATGAATCCTCGATATGCCCATGGCTCTGTGACATTAATAGCTAAAACTCAGTTCAGATGAAAATGAGACCATTTTACCAACCAACCAACCCCCCTCCCCCCTCTA
>NW_004798825.1:43300-46078 GCF_000002075.1 Aplysia californica | reverse complement strand
CTCTCTCTCTCTCTCTCACACACACACACACACACACACAAACACACACACACTGATGATCAAGGCCGCTCTACTAGACTACGTCACACAACATTCCCCGGGCCTTTATCTTTGTTTATCCTGGGGCTCATCCAATGCGGTGACGTGCTTTGTTATAATTTTCTGCACGATTTCGACAAGAAACGCCGTGAAAGGCTTGATGAGCAAATTGTGTGACAAGCTTCTGAAAGGGCTGCGATTTCAATCACATAATGCTCCGTCTCTGGTTTCTGTCAGTCCAAAATTAACCCAATCGTTCCCCTCGCGAGATCTGTTGCGAGAGCGCCACTGGTTCGTAGGTCCTACTTTTTTACTTACCCTCTGTCGTGGGTGGTTTGTGGGTGCTTTGATCTGGTTTGCTCCTTCTTTCCTACATCAAACGCCTATCGTCTTTATCTCTCCTACTTCTTTTTTATGTTTCATACTCTCTGTAATACCTCTAATCTTCGGCATTTATATGACCGTATTGTGTTGCAAATGCCGTAAAACGCTTACGAAAACTTACCCTCTGTTGTTTCTGTGCGTCTTCCTGTGACTAACTTTCACCCAGCACCAAATGGAGATGAAATGACCATTATTGTACGTATGTGCTCATCTTATTCAAACTAACAAACGTGTTGGTGAATAACTACACATCAACTACATCTAGATATCTAGATCATGTTTAGGGTAGTGAATTCCGATCTTGCGGAGTAAGTCAAAATTAGCGAACTACATTGACAATAAGGGGGTTAAATCCCGTAATTGGGTTAAATCTCATGAGGAGGTTAAATCTTTACCCCCCCCCCCCACACACACACACACCTCCTGAATTTCTGACAAGATACCCGTCCATGCCCCTTTCCACCCACCCCGACCCCACTCAGCTTCTTTTCCAACCCAACTCCCCTACCATTTAGCCGTCTGTGTATGAGATGCTGTCTAGGGGGTTCTTTCAAGGCTGCACCATAACCGCCCTTTTGTCGACAGCTGAGCTGTGCTGATCTCTTTGCTGGGGTGTCATGCGACGTAGCTGGACCCCCTCTGGGCTGCCGAAAAGACCCTGTGCCTAATTCATGCCGGCAACAACGTATTCCTTGTCATATTTCCAGCCCACTTCTGAATGCTATGCTGTAGAGCGCTCATATTTTGTAACAGAAGTGGTTTCCTTGTGTGTCGTCATGTTGCAGTTGTTGCTGTTGTGGTTATGTGGTAGTTGTATTCTTCTTGTTGTTGTTGTTGCTGTTGCTGCTGTTGCTGTTGTTGTTGTTATTGTTGTTGTTGTGGTGGTAGTGGTGGTAGCTTTGCTGTTGTTGTTGTTGTTATTGCTGTTGAAGTTGTTGTGTTTTAAAAAGCTTTTTTCTTTCATCTTATTTCAAAACGTTCGTATTTTTAAAAATAATAAAAATACGAGTGTAAGAGGGTCTGAAAAGGGAGACATGCTGTGTGGGCGTGGTGAAGACGTCTCTTAGCAAAACCGTAGAAAAGTACATAATGTAGATTATGGCAGGTTTCTGCAGATGTGTCGGGGCAAGTCCCTTGGATATACTGTATACGAGACATCATACATGAAGGCGAGTTTCTTTTTATTCAAATTCAGGTGAATGGGTGGAGTGGATGATGGAGGGTAAGGGTTTACGTTCGTGTTTCGATGTTTGTCAATGTGGGCTTGGAGAGTTTTACCTATCGCTCATGCTACAGAGGAGATAACATAGATATGTCTACAGACGAGAGATAGGATAGCAGTAAGAGGGGGAAACAATGGAAAAACGCTTACATAAAGACAATAAAGACAAGACTAATGAACAGACAAGCACACAAATGAACAGACAAATACACAGATGAACAGACATAATATGAACAAACAGATGAATAAATGAACATACAAACACACAGATGAACGGACGTATGAACAAGCAGACAAGCACACAGATGAACATACAAACACACAGATGAACAGACAAATGAACCAACAGATGAACAAACAAACACACAAATGAACAGACAAACACACAGATGAACAGGCAAAGACACAGATGAACGGACATAATATGAACAAACAGATGAATAAATGAACATTCAAGCACACAAATGAACAAACAAACTCATATGTGAACAAACAAACGCACAGATGAACAGACAAACACACAAATGAACAGACAAGTATACAGATGAACAGACATAATATGAACAAACAGATGAACAAATGAACAGACAAGCTCACAGATGAGCAAACAAACACACAGATAAACTGACAAACAAACACACCGATGAACAGACAAACACACAGATGAACTGACAAACAAACACACAGATGAACAGACAAACAAACACACAGATGAACAGACAAGTACACAGACATATGAACAAACAGATGGGTAAATGATAGCGGTGACACGCTGTAGGGAGGATGTGAGGACGCTCTTTTGAAGTAAAAATTGAAGTAAGGGAAGGAAGCTCTATGGAGAGGAAAAACAAACCACTAAAGTGATTAAACGGTTAATAATTAAACCACAAACCCAAAGAGGATTTAGTAAGTTCTGGATGAAATAGGCTTTCTATACTTTTTCGCACCCCCTCCCTTCCCCCTCAGTGTCTTTTTTAGAGGTATCAGCTGTATTTTGGAGGAATCCCTTGTTTGCTCGTATGAGTATGTGTGTGTGTGTATATTATGTGTTTGTGTGTGTGTGTGTGTGTGTATGTGTGTATGTGTGTATGTGTGTGTGTGTGTGTGTGTTTGTGTGTATGTGTGTGTATGTG
>NW_004798825.1:34045-40601 GCF_000002075.1 Aplysia californica | reverse complement strand
TCTATCTATCTATCTATCTATCTATCTATCTATCTATCTATCTATCTATCTATCTGTCTATCTATCTCTCTGTCGGTCTGTCTGTGTTCATTTCTGTGTCTGTACGTAGATACTCTATAAGTTCAGTCCGTCTATTGTTGATCAGAAGATTTGGAAGGTGTTAGGTCCTTCATCCTTACTTCCCCTCCGTTGTTTCTGCCTATCTGTCTTGTCTTGCTTTTCATCTGCTCTGAATGACTTTGATCATATCGGTGTGCTTCCATATAGTTACAGAAACAATGTTTCCATCTGCCCTGACCATCAATGATTTTTTTATAGAGGCACCAGCCATCCATGTCCAGGTGCTGTTTTAGCCTCTTTTTCCTGTATTCGGATTTAAACAATCTTTTTGCCAATTTATTGGTTCCGCTTCTATGTACCCCATATCTATGGTTCTCAACCTGGAAATCACAATGTTTCCAGTTGAAAAAGAAAATGACAGCAAAAGAACTTGAAATTTTTCTGGACAATTTGATCGTATATAGTCTTAGATTTGTTATCGTCTGTGCCGATTACGTCGTGGTTAACCCTTATTTCTTTGTATGCGGCATCACTCCGTTGTTGGCAATACAATCTGAACAAACATGTTCCAAACCTCAGCACAATTCATCTTACTTAGAATCAAACTGTATGTTTACTATTTGGGTGGTTAGATTTTACTAAGTTTGATGTTTATTTTATATAAACAGTTGTTAAAAATAAAAGGAAGGGGTAGGAGGGGGGGCGGGGGTAGTAGAAAACTTGTGACGTGTTCATTTTATGCAAATAATTGTTCAATAGAAAAGAGGCAGGGAAAGGGGGGGGGGAGGTATGAGGGAACTTGTGATGCTGAAAACGTGGACGACAAAACTAACAGAAACAACAACAACAATGATAACAACATTTCACCTCAGAACAGAACATTAAACTAAAGTAAAAGTTGATCAAGAATGTACACATCGAGTGAATGACCTGTTGGTTCTGTGTCTTTGGAATATTTGTGTCACATTGTGTTGAGTCTGTCTGTCTGTCTGCATTTTTTTTACTTGTGCGTAAACAGTCTGTGTTGGTTTAAAACTGTTACGAAATTATTTTTTAGGAACAACACTCGTGCGACATACCAATGAACAACGTGATCAAAGATTCATGGAATGTTGTCGCAAACTCAACAAATGGACATTTCAGCTGATTCTTCTATTTTTAGCTTCCTTTTGTATTTGAATTTCAGCAACATTGCGCATTAATGCGTCTAGTATGGGTTTTTGTCTTGAAACAGGATAGCTGGAGGGTTCCACTTATTTCCTTTCTCTGCACTTTTTCCCTGTCTTCCCCCCTCTTTCCCAGTTCGAAATGACCGTGATCGTGTCTGACTCAATTTCTAAAGGGGCCTGCAATAATTGAAATGTTTAGGACTTGTCACCAACTGCCAAAGAAGCAGACTTTGTGCTGTTGAAGCTAGAGATGTGAGCTGAGTAAGTCTGATTCTCTGTAAGGACTTCTCTGTTGACGTCCACACTTTGGCGCTCATATGACCCTATGCAGTTGCGGGCGCCGTAAAACCCTCTACTAAAACAAAATAAAACTGCCAAAGTTTACGATTAGGTCTTTTACAGTGAAGTTGATTGAATTGTAAGTGGATGTCTTAATAACCTTGGGGTAGACGTATTTTTGAAAACTTATCTGACGACCAATGTATGTATACATATTATACATATACGTTCAGAAGATTAGAGGTGTTGCTAGAGAGTAACATGTACAGAGAAAAGAAGAAGGAAAGATAAAGATTAGGGAAATTTAATGGGAAGGAAGGAGTACACTGCATCAGAGCACACACCTACCAACCACCCACCTATTTGTGCACGGGTGTCTTTGTGTCTGTATGTCAGAGTGCGCGACTGTTTGTCTGTTTGTGTAAGTGGCGGCAGACAGACATCCACATCTGAATGCACATTTTTCTTTCGCTTGGTTAGACCCAACAAGTCAGAGCGGGTCCTCTCAGACGGGCATTGAGTCTGCCCGTAATAACGAGTTAATGTCTCGAAAGGAACGTAAGAATTGATATCAACTTGTATGGCTTTTTGTTCGATGTCTTTGATCAGCAATATTCTGTGGGTTTCCCTCTCGACATTATGGGCCAGCTATTACTGAAATGTCCCCCTCATAAACTAGAGCAACTTGTCATCTTTGTGAAGAGAGTTGGGCTCCAATCCTCGCCTCGTCTCGTCTTGTCGCCGTGCGCTTCAAAGTTACAATGTCAAGATTCTTTTCGGGGGACGAGACGGCACCACTTTCCACCACCAGCCGTCTTGATTTACCACAAGGGTTTTTTTTTTTAAAGAAAGATGCAACAGCAGCGACGGAGGGACGTCCATACGCTCTACGGAGTGCAGGTTACAGCATACAATCTGCTCAATACGGCGCCTGATCCGAGTGTGTAACGCTGGTGTTACGCACGATTGTGAACGGCGACTAAACACGCTCAAAGAGATGGAAAACGAGGGAGACATTAGTGAGGACGCGGGGGTGAGAACTCAGAAAACATTACGGCGGACGCCAATTTTCCACATGACGTGTCCTTACTGGTCTCACGGCGTTTAGGAAACGCGGGGGCTTTTCTCAATCGTACTTCAACTGTAAACAGGAAAAAAAATTGCTCGCGCTTCAGACGCAAAATATGTTTTTTTGGGGTGGTTTTCTTTTTTTTTTTTCTTTTTCTTTTTTTTTTTAGCAAAAGAGCGCCCGAACGCAGCGTTTGACTGGGGTATAGTTAGGGCCCATGCTGTTCTCCGTAAAAACCCTTGAAACCCCTCGAAAGTCTTGTCCTAACATGCAGATCGCGGAGACATGAGAGCGCCTCGTTAATATGATCTCAGTGCCGTACGTCGTTTGTCCTTGGACTCCAGATTTTTGGAATTCTTCCGTATTATCAATTACAATGTATTGTGATATTTAGCAATATCAACCTTTGTTCGCTGGTGTTTTTTTACAACGTCGTCTGTTGATCATTTGTCAGCATCGTTTGTATCATTTAGGAATATTATGATTTAATTTTTATCCGTAAAATAGCAAATGTTATGATTAATGTTGTATCAGTAACACCATTATTGCTCGATCATAAATCTTTTATCGGGATTCTCATTTTATCTTTTATATTCTTTACCAGGGTTATCATTTGTATCATTTATTGTCTATCGGTATTATCATTTGTATCATTCATTTTGAGCCAGTTTAATTATTTGTTTCATTTTCCTACATTTTCGCGGTGTCCTTTACCTCTTATCTTTTTATGCTCTCTCAAAACTAATTGGACAGTTGCTTTACCACAATGTGGTCACCGTAGACACCGACCTGCCTTAAGTTATTTGTGTCGGACAACAGTTCTTTGCGACTGTTCTGGAAATATCCCGGAACTGTTGTGATCTTAAGGTAGAGTGTTGGGAGAATTTTATGTATTTTTTTCTCTCCACTATCTTGAGTTTTAAAAAAGGAGGAAAAAAAAAGAAACACATAAAAGAAAACATTTTTTTTTAAACCTAGTGATTTGCCGGGGACAACGTTGCGATTTTTATATGTCTCTCCCGACATCAAAGTTGACGTACCGTGTTATAGTTATGATATTCTTGTAATGATACCTTTCTTATGGCTAAAAAATAATAATAACCAACAAAAAAACAAAACAAAAAACAACCCAGAATAAAAATTAAAAGTGCAAAAAGCAACAATAACAACAACGACAACAGCAGCAACAACAACAAAAACAACAACAACGACAACAGCAGCAACAACAACAACAACAACAACAACAACAACAACAACAACAACAACAACAACAACATGACAAAAACGTTCAGTGTTAAAAGCGACATTAAACCCATATTTTATTATCAGTGTGTATCTCACACATCAGGGGCCGGGTGCAGACAGGCTTCTTTTATTTTCCTATTTAAGGAACAACAGCAAAAAAATCTTTTATGCAATTATTGCACGGATCTAAACGGCAACGTTATTTACTCGACATTGGCCATACCTCCCTTCTTCACAGAGAAACCCGCCTTCTGTCTGTCTGTATGTCCCTATAATACCTTGGCTCAGCCATTTTTCAGGGCTCTTATGTTCGTGTTGTGAACCATTTTTTTTCCCATTTGCTTTGATTTAAAAAAAAATCAAGATAAAGCTCCAACAGAAGCTAAAGACTTCTGTATGAAAAGAACCGAAACAAAACGGCCGAAATCAAAGGCGCAGCGGTTCATACGGTTAGATCTATGGCCTTTTAGTGTAACAATGCTGGATAGATCTAAAGCTAGACGGTCAGAGAGATCGTAGTAAGAACGTATAGATCTAAAGGCAGGCCCCTTATCCGAATACTGTGACAGCCAGGCGTCCATTATGTTACGTAGAATCAAACCAGCAGAGAAATAAGCGTACAGTTTGTTGGGGGGTTGGGGGGTGGGGGTATAGCAGTGTCTATGTATAGGCGTGTATTGATCAACGCGCCGACATATGTCTTTATGAACTGTCGCATCGACTGAGACATTAAACGTTTTGTCATTAAAGCTTAAGCTATAGATCTAGTGCAATGTGAAGTTTTGTATCGCGTGTAAACCTATCGGATTTTCCATGTGGGCGGTTGGCGGACACTTTGGTGTGGCTTGCTCCTTATGTTCTACCAAACTTATAATACTCTCCCTTCTTTACAATGTTTACCTCCTTTGACACCTCAAATCTTAGGCCCCCCTTTTTTATAGCCTAATTGTGTTGTTAGTGCCGTAAAATTTGTAATAAAACTAAGAACTCAAACTGGACGTTTCATTATAGTGCATTACCTCGAAATTTCGCGCGCTTATATCCAAGAAACTCCTCGATTGAGGAAAATCGGCGATCATCTTAGGTATTTTACGTCTTCATAAATCTTCTCTGTCCTTTTATGAACATCTCTGACCCTTTTATAAACTCTTTTCAACTTGGGGTATGAGAGACCAATGATTACTGTTAATACCTCTGACTAAAATTACAAATTGCGAAGATTGTAAAAGTTAAAGTATGGTGATGATGATGAATCATCAGGAAGACCGCAAAAATGAGGATGTACAAAAAAAAATCACAAAAGACAACAACAATAAAACAAACAACAACAAAAAAGTAACAAAATATATTATTTCTCTCTGAATACCAATGCTATGACGAAGAGCAGTTTTTACCATGCTGAATATCTAAAGATACTGTGCATTTTTATTTTTTTTTGGGGGGGGGGGAATGTTTTTACGACAATTCTTATCATAAAATTACGAAGTTAGCGGGATATTCCGGAAATACGTGTACCTCGATTTGAATTTAACTAAAGTGCGTTTATCATGAAACCTTTCAAATAGTGTGCTACAATACAATTTAAAAAAATAATTACTGTATGCTGCTGCATGACTGGCATAACACTGTTTAGTAACAGTACACTATATGTCATAACACTGTTTATTTACAGTACCCTATATGGCATAACACTGTTTATTTACAGTACACTATATGGCATACCACTGTTTAGTAACAGTACACTATAAAGCTACTAAAGTACACGAATAATTGCACCATTGGCTGGTCACTGTTGTGGAACCTCGCATCTTGACCCTAATTTCACATGTATGGTTGTGGTGGGGGTGGGGGTGGGGGAAGGAAAACGCACCGTTCTGGAACCCTGCATCATCTTGACCTCCGTTTTCTGTGTGTGTTTTGGGTCTGTGTTCCTTTCCCCACCGTCCGTTCGTTGCTCAGACCGACATGTTCATATATATCGTACCATATGGGTAGCGAAGGAAAACGCACCGTTCTGGAACCGAGCATCTTCTTGACCCCTATCCCTTCTTTACACCCCCCCCACCACAACCTTCCGTCCGTTGCTCAGACCGACATGTATATATCGTAGCAAAGGAAAACGCACCGTTCTGGAACCGAGCATCTTCTTGACCCCTATCCCTTCTTTCCTTTACCCCTAACCTTCTGTTCGTTGCTAAGACAGACCGACCGACCGACCGACCGACTTGTATGACGGCGTTTGGGGTAGCGAAAGGAAACGCGCCGTTCCGGAACTGAGTGTGGAGATGATCCCACTCCCTGTGCAGTTTGGATTTCTTCACCACCTCTCCGTAATCTCCCATGTTCCGGATCCGCGCACTCCGGGGTCCTGTTACTTCACACGACAAGCAAGCAGACGTCAGACGACGACACGCGGTGTCCTTTTTTTTAGGGAAGATAATAATATTATAATATTGTTATAATAAGTTTTGAGTTTCTGACGGAAGGAAGATTACGCTACAAGCACACTTACGACCTTTTGTGAGGGAAAATACGAACCCGTACTCTGTCGTTGAGGTTCGAACGAGAGACTGATAGGCCAGATTACGCATATTACAATGTATAGTTTCTGTTGTATTAATTGTGGTCTTTTTCCGAATGAAATATCTGGGAATTGTTTCTTACGAGGTTGAATGCTATTAGTCTATCAGTTATTATTATTATTATTATTATTATTATTATTATTATTATTATC
>NW_004798825.1:31581-32818 GCF_000002075.1 Aplysia californica | reverse complement strand
GACTTCCTCCCTTCTTTTCTAGTCTTTTTGCCCGCTTTCTTCTTTCATCTTGTCAGAAATAGACGCGTTCTTTTTCTTCAAGGTATTTTATTTGTTGCGTTTTATTCATATTATCTGTTCAACCAAAGGCCATTTTATTCCTTTTAACATGCATTTGATCAATCAAAATAAATACAGGCAGAATAATTGATCGGATATATTTGAATATTCTATTCTTTCTTTTTTGGGGGGCAAGATTCTGTTTGTGTTTCAGTATGTGTATTATTATTTCGTGCTTTTTACGGATTTTTTTGTCTTTGTTATCTTAGCTGTTAATCTCTCTTCTTTTGATCTCTTCAATGACTTTGCTAATTTATGCAATGATCCTACTCATTTTTCCTCTCCCCCGCTGTGCCGAGTCAGTCAGTAAACTGTCACCGTAGCAAGAACTGGTCTCTGTTCTGAATGTTGGTCTATTTCAGTGTTAGCCAATTTATTGGGCTGCTTTTCTATTTTGACCTCCTGTGCAAAGTATATTTTATTTATTCATTTATTTTTAAAGGGAAAATGATAAAAATACTAATTTATCCCGCTATTCCTCATATTTCTTGCTGTTTCGCTATTTTAAAATCTTTCATTTACCATTGTATTGTTATTCCTTCATTACTTGTTGTTTTTTTTTACATTATAATGAGTGCAAGAAAAAATGGAGAAAAATACAATGTAGTTCTTTTCCTTCTCTTTTGTCGTTCTGTCTTTTTGAGTGACAGATAGATCTACCTGTTATATTTCCGCGTGTGTTTAAAACACCCAACAAGAACATGTTTTATTTCATATAAACAATAACAAAACAAAACAAAAATAAACTACAATAAAATAAAACAAATAACGACAGTCTGTCACATAAACTTGAAGAATCGGAAATGGACACAGGGTCAGCCCAGGACAGACTCTGACTGGTCATCCGGTGAATCTCTCGGACACACCAGGCCGGGGGTTTTCAAACAAACACGGCGGACATTTTCTTCTCGCTCCTTCCCCTGCCCCGTGTGGCAATGTCGCGAGGGTACAGTTTTCACAGAAAATAACACGCTGTGAGTAACACTCTGTGAGTAACACTCTGCTTCTGTGAGTACTGTTTCTTGGAAGAAACCCAAGGAAGAACTGATCCCACCCTGAAAAAAAAATTAGATAAACGAATGAATGAATAAATAAATAAATAAATAAATGAATAAATGAATAAGTGAATAAATGAATA
>NW_004798825.1:28693-30144 GCF_000002075.1 Aplysia californica | reverse complement strand
CCCATAGCCCTCACTTCCCGAAAAAATGAAAGATATTATCCAACAAAACAAATAATTTATAACCAAAAAATATAAATTATATGTGATGCAGCGTGGTGGAATCAGGCTCTCGCCAATTTTCGGGCATGTAGAGTTATTGGTATCATCTTAAAGCGTGTTCACTTGTCTTTATTTGGATGAAAAAAAAATGTTCATTTATCTTGAATACAAGTCGAGATATTTGCGACAGAAGGAGGTGGGGGTCACCTGTTTTCAGAGGAAAAATTAGTGAGAAAATGGCCGCCAAAAATTGGTCATTTCCTTAGCTTAAGAGTCCGTTGTAACTGAAAATTTGTATTTTTTATGCCTTTAATCAACGTTTTTCAGAACAATCCACACTGAAATGAGTTCTTTAATGGGCATGAAAGGTGTTGAGCCAAAAAACAAAAATTTTATAAAAATTCACAAACCTGCGGAAAAATGTAGGTTTCTTCAATTTGATGATTTTGACAAGAGCCTGATTCCACCACGCTGCCTCACATATAAAGAAAACACTCTCACAGAAGAACTAGACACATAGGAAAAATCAGACAAGAGACTAGGGTATTAATTAAGAAAAAAAAATGCCAGTTTCATTTTTTAACTCTTAAAACTACATTAACGAAAAGGAATCTTTATTTTATGTTGATTCATTAGTAAAATAAATCGTAAATAATCAAACTAAAAAAAAACCCCACCCCCATTTAAATAGTCGAACATTGGAGAAATAACTAAAACTAAAAGAGTAAATTAATTGATGAGTATAGTATATATTTTTTGAGTGGTTAATTGAATGAACAATAAATGTGGCAGAATTTTACGTTATCGTTTCAAACCTTGTTTGTAATTGGCGGTCGTATCACTTTGACCGGGCAAACTTCTTCTGTGTATTTCAAGAGCTGGTCAATTCTTACAGTGCGCTCGAGCACTATTAATTTATTTTCCCAGTTTCTTCCACTCAGCTGAAATCAGAAGTAAGATTTTATCCTTCCTCTTGTTTCTTCTCAAGGACTACTATTTGTAAATAATTTACATTTTCATATTTACATAATTACTATTTGTAAATAATATACATTTTAATATTTACATAATTACATGATCGTGTATTTTATTTATGAATGATGCATGCGCAGATCGCGGTCAACATTAAGTCCAAAATCGCCAATAAGAAACAATGAATGGTGCAAAAAATAAACAAACAAACAAACAAACAAACAAACAAACAAACAAACAACGGAACAAATGAAAAAAGAAACAAGGAATGGTGCTAAAAAACAAACAAACAAACAAACAAACTAAGGAACAAACAGACGTACACACCAAACATCAAGTAAACAGAGGGGTCAAAGATTTGTCATCAAGTAAACAGAGGGGTCAAAGATTTGTCATCAAGTAAACAGAGGGGTCAAAGATTTGTCATCAAGTAAACAGAG
>NW_004798825.1:24233-27956 GCF_000002075.1 Aplysia californica | reverse complement strand
CATCATCATCATCATCATCATCATCATCATCATCATCATCATCATCATCATCACCGCAACATTGGTTTAAAAAAACGTTCCACTCAATGGTCTAAGAGAAAAAAAGAACTTTTGACAAAAGTCGTAGATTACTTGAGTTTGAGAGATCCCTGTGGTTGTACACTATGGTCGGACTGGTCTTCGCTTAGTGTGCTTTGACTTTGACTTTTTGCGTTCTCTTCATCGCTTTGTATACTTTGACATGTGCGTTCTCTCCTGGTGCCTTGAATCAACGCTCGTGACAGAGATTCCATTTTGGGCTGAAAAAAAAACCCCCAAACAAACCGCGAAGTAAATAGTCTAATGATTTAGAGTTGCGTTCGAATTTGAAATGTGCGTCAACGCAGATCCGCTGTTTATTTCACGAGATAAGTCAGATAGTGACAGCTGTGCGCAGTTTTTAAAAAAAATAACTATTACTATTATACGGTACAGGCCCAAACAAACCAACAACAATACTAGATTTTGACTTATTTTCTTTTTGATTTAATTCAACAAAATTTAATAATAGATGTCTATAGCTTACGGAGATTTACGATGAATGAAATCTGCCGGCTGCTGAAGTGACAGATAATCGAGACTGCGTGCTTATACTAGTATTATGACCTAATACAGTTGTGAGCGACGTAAAACTGTTACCAAACTGAACTGAAGACAACCGAGGATCTGCACCATGTTGCTGGACTCCCATAGGTCGGCTCCCGAGTGGCTACGTGTCCTCCCTGGCTCCGTCCATCGACAAGAGACACGCCCACTTTCTGGCCAAACCGAACCCCCTCGTTTGATGATGTCCGGACAACCTGTTCATTTCCCGAAAGTGTTGGAACGTTCGCTAGAGTCTGCTGTATCAAACCATCATCATCATCAGCAGCAGCATCGCCACAGACACCATATCAACAACCACCTCCATCATCATCAACAGCAACAACAACAACAACAATTGCAGTTACACTCCCAACATCAGCTGCTCGGAATTCCTCCGTTCGACAACGGCACTGTCAGAATTCCGCATCCCTTGGACACAAACAGTTATCGTCATCACAACGACCACCATCATTATCAGCGGCATCATCATCATCACCACCACCACCAACATCAACAGCAACAACAACAGCAACATCAGCGATTTTCTCACGAGGACCAGGAGTTTTACGCCAAACGACCAGTCCGTCATGACCACCCGTGTTTCTCCCAAGTCCTGCACCCCTTTCACAGTCATCGCACGGGTATACCCGGACATATGTGGGCGCACTGTAGGGGTACGTCTAGATACAAGATCAAATAAGGTGGCCCTGGCCGCGTAGGACAGGTGACCGTTTTACACAGTTAGATTATGTAGAAAAAAACACAAGGGGGGGGGGGGATGGAAAGTGGCCGTTTGTACGGGTGGCCGTATTATACAGGTGACCGACATGACAGGTTCGATTGTAGTTAGTTATTGTAGAACACCTTACAGGGTTTTCCGGTCGGTGTTGTTAGTGTAGCGATTAGGCGTTTCGCTGAAGCACGCAGAGACCCGAGTTCGATTCCTGAGGCTGGGGTTTTTTTTTGTTTCGAGGCGAGGAGGGAGGGGGGAGGGTAATCTAGTACATATTGTTCGTATCTCGTTTTTTTCTGATGGAATGATGCGTCTGTTTCAGCCCGGGTTGGCTCAAACAGGCAGGGTCGAAACCCGCTCCCTAAATTATCTAAACTATGTCGATGGGGGCGATATTGCATTGAACGAAAAATAAGAATGCAGAATTTTCTGTCATCTGTCTTTACTGAGACCCATCCATCCGATATTTGGCTATTCAGTTGTGTAACTGAAAGTATCTTTGTGAAAATGATGTCTTCGTATGATCTAAATAATACTTGTCAGAATAATAATAATAATGACAACAACAAAGATAAACAACAACGGCAACAACAACAACAACAACAACAACAACAACAATAATAACAATGATAATAATAATAATATTAATAATAATAATATTAATAATAATAATAATAATAATAATAGTAGTAATAATAATAATAATAACAATAATAATAATAATAATAATAATAATAATAATAATTGATCATAATAATTGATCATAATTGATACTAATAATATTAATGATAATAATAATAATTGTTATAGCTTTCACCCACAACCCAAGAGCACCGGGATCTGAGCAGTTCAAAACATGAAAGCAACACATAAACGATACACTGTGTTCTGACTTAAACATCTCTTTCATCTAAAACAGAAGTGACAAGAAATAACTTTTGAATCAATCGAAAGATACGATCTTTCTTGAATTACGAAGCAGTGTGTTTTAGATATTGGCGTCATGAAATATCTCGTCACAAATTATGTGTCTAGCGTGAGGCATCCAAAAATAAATCAGGTATACTCGGTCTAGTACGGTCATGTTAAAATCTGCACCTGTGGCGATAGAATTGAGAAATAAAAACAAGGACAGATATAGATCTGAGTGGGAAAATAAAACGATATAATATGTGCTTTGAAAGGTTTTTTTTGACAAATGTTGCAATAGAAGAGTAATATTTTTGTTTCACTTATCTCGGTATTATTTTTTGCGGGGTTGTTGTTTGTTTTGTTTGTTCGTTTGTTCGTTTGTTTGTTTGTTCGTTTGTTCGTTTGTTCGTTTGTTCGTTTGTTCGTTTGTTCGTTTGTTCGTTTGTTCGTTTGTTCGTTTGTTCGTTTGTTTGTTTGTTTGTTTGTTTTTAAGCGATAAATCACACTAAGAAAGACACTCTGTTCGCGTTCGGAATGGGAGCCTTGACGACTAAGATCAAAGACAGGCTTTCAGACAAATAGACACACTCATGCTGGTAGACACAAGCACACTTTCTGACGTGCGCTCTGATGTTGTCTGCTCCTTCCTACCCATGAAACAACGATCGTCCGTATCTAGAATCCTTTTCTTCTACGTTATTCTCTTGTAACAAAGTTAATTTTCAACACTTATATTATGACCTGTTTGCTGTAAGTGCCGTAAAACTTTTATTAAAACTAAACTATGTATCTATCCTTGCCAAGGTAGATTATTTACACAGAATACGGGGTCCCCAGAAACACATTATATTACACCACTGACATAACAGACATCCAGAAGCTGACGGCTGTTCAAATGAATGCTGTTTATTTTCCAAAGAAAGATTAAAGATGTCCAACCGAGAGAGAGAAAGGGTGACTGGGAGAGTCAAGGGGATAGAAGGTTAACCGTACGGAAATTATGTGAATCCGAGACATTGGGGGGAGAGAAGGAAGGCGGAGAGGAAGAGTAGAAGAAGACATTCGGGAGAAGAAAGAAAGCAGAAAGGAAGAGGAGAAGACTGCAGAATGGAGCAACGGGGCTGTTTGGGGGAAGGAGGTTTGGGGGCGTGGCGTTTGATGCAATAAATTGTATAAATTTGGAGCAATTTAGCTGCAGCATCTTACGGCAGAATTAGCCAGGAGAAAGATCGCCAAACCTCGGCTGTTTGTTCGGGTTCAGTGTTTCTGTGAACGCGTTAACCGCGGTTGTAGTCTTGGCTAAAGGGCTTATATTTACGACTCCTGTCTTGTTAAGCCTTCCAAACATGTAATTGGTCTCTAGCTTTGCGTAAATCCGCGCTGTTTGGATCCTATAATGTCGTACGTATGTGTGTGTCTCTGTGTGTGTGTGTATGTGTGTGTGTGTGTGTGTG
>NW_004798825.1:19335-20460 GCF_000002075.1 Aplysia californica | reverse complement strand
CGGACAGACATACACACACAGAGACCGACACACAGACACAGAAACAGACAAATGCACACACGCACGCACATAGACACACAGACATAGGGTTCTCGGGCTCGGAGGAGCTCACTCTTTAACTTGTAATCATGATAATTAGTTTTAGTAAGGTTTTACGGCGATTGCAACTCCATAAGGTCATATTATGAGAGCCATATCATGAGAGTAATAAAAACAGAGATGGATAAAAATGAAACAACAACAATGTCATTATTATATCATCCAGTCCCAGCAGTCTCCGACAAATGCTCTGATTTCAATCTGGGGATTGACTTTACGCCAGTTTCCGCCTTCTGCCAAATTGTCGTCATCGCCCCTACTCATTTCCTCAAGTATCAGCCCGTCTATAATCCCCCTTCTTTATAGTATTATTCCGTTACCATTTCTATAATGGCATTCGGACGAAAAAACCAAATGAAAACCAAATGAAAAAAAAGAACCCCCCAAAAAACCCGCCATGTGGAACTGATTCCAATTAGTCAGCTCATGCTTTTGTCTCCATTACCTTCTTTCTTAGCCACCACTAGCCGTAATACCTCCCTTCCCTCACCTCTCGTTTAATTTGGCTTAGTTTTTCCCTTCTTAATAATATTATTATTTGGCTTAGGTCTTCCCTTCTTAATTTGGCTTAGTTTTTCTCTTCTCAATAATATTTGGCTTAGATTTTCTCTTCTCAATATTATTACATGTATTTGGCTTAGGTTTTCTCTTCTTAATTTGGCTTAGTTTTCTTTCCTAATTCGGCGTGCTTTCTGCCGCGCGGGCTTCATTTCGCGGCTCAGCGCTAGCGTGACTGGGGTTCATCATGACAGGGCGAGCGTTGCGCAAGCATCGTCGTCGTCGTGGTCGTCGTTGGGTTATCCACACGATCCCTAATTTAATGCCTTCCCAAAAGACATACGGCTCACATCTGATACGACGCTGGCGGACCGCGGGGCTGAAAGAACACGGGGGGAGAGCCAGTCTACGGCGGCAAGCGGCGGGATCATTTTCGGATAAAATTATGGACTTGACTGAGCAGAGCTTGCTTTTTACGACCTAGACTAGAGAGGGAGGGCGGGAGGGAGGGAGGGGCGGGGAGAGAGA
>NW_004798825.1:14934-19235 GCF_000002075.1 Aplysia californica | reverse complement strand
ATAATAATAATAATAATAACAACAACAATAATAAAGAGCACTTCTATGGCCCCCACTTCCTGGTGGCTACAGGCGTTCAATAATTGTGTTAAAAATTCGGCAGCTCACAAAATGACATCATGTTTCATTCCAACCATAACCACAGCGAGCTTAATAAGCTCACTACGATACCATCCCATACACAGTACAACTTTACTGATACTTTTTTTTTCCATCCTCTGCTGCCGTTAAGCGTCGAGGGGAGAAGCAGTTTTCTATGGTAGGCCAGCTTCGCAGCTCTTTCAGTTGTGATGTTATGGGCGGTACAACAATCCTTTCAAATACATTATAATAATAATAATAATGCACCTCTACATTCTGAAGGGGGAAAAAATAGAACACATTTGCAAAAAGGCATCCACTGTGGCTGCTGATAGGGCTGGGCAATGAGTCGCTTTAACAAAATCCGGATAATATTATGTTAGTGCCCCTCTTCGGAATATAATATGTCATGAACCGCTTCGGCAAAAAGGTTAGAACCACTTCAACAATTAATGGGTGCACCCACTTCGGCAAACGGGTCAGGAAAGAGACTTGAAGAGTCTGAATTCGGATAATGTTTCATTGAGAATTATCCGGTTGTCAGGATCGATTATCCGGATTTTGCCCACCACTAGCTGCTGAACCCATCTGTCGTTGGAAAAATGTTGGTGCTCAAGAAGTCAGTGATGTGTGGTGCAACAAAGGACAGTTGGAGCTAGTGTGGACCAAAGTGCAACAATAACAATGTCAAAGACAACAAAAAAAGGTTGAATAGGCGGCTCGGTTAACAGACAGATGAACTAACAAGGTTTTTTTTCTTTTAAGTTTTAGTAGAAGTTTACTTTAATTTTAATAGAGGTTTAGTTTAGTTTTAGAAGAAGTTTAGTTTAAATAGAGGTTTAGTTTAGTTTTAATAGAGGTTTAGTTTTTTACTTTTAGTAGAGGTTTAGTTTAGTTTTAATAGAGGTTTAGTTTAGTTTTAGTAGAGGTTTAGTTTAGTTTTAATAGAGGTTTAGTTTAGTTTTAATAGAGGTGTACTTTAATTTTAATAAAGGTTTAGTTTAGTTTTAGTAGAGGTTTTACGGCGCTCGCGACTGCATAAGTTCATATGAGTGCCAGAAGATTAGAGGTGTTACAAGAGAGTAACAAACATAAAAAAAAGAAGAAGGGGAGATAAGGACGATAGATGTTTGACAGGAAAGAAGAAGCAAACCACACCAGAGCACCCGCCAAACAACCACAATTGTCTCCTTTCATCTCCTTTCCTGCTGTCTAGCAATGTTCTGTTATCTGCTCTCGTCTCCAATTTCTGTTCCCACCCCTTCACCTTCTTTGACCCCTCCTCTGGGCTCCCGACCCTTTCTGCAGCCTTTCTACTGTTACTCCTTAGCTCCTTCTTACTGCTGTCTTTTAGCAACACCCCTGATCTTCTGGTAGGAAAGATCTACACCTTTAGTTTTTGTGACAAACATACAAAAGAAGTAGAGGAAAATGACAATAGTATGGATTAGGAAAGAAAAAGCAGCAGTTCCCTGTTGCAGTTCAGGCACAGTTATGAGCATGACATTGATGAATCGGCCCATTTACAATTACAATTCTACTGTGCATAAAAACCTGGTTAAGGTCTACCCAACCGCCAAGCACTATTGCAGTATTTTTAAAGCCTGTAGCTTACAGTGGTGAGGTGGCGGAGCGGTTAGTGCGCTTGTCTAGCGTCTCCAAAGCAGAAAGTCCAGGTTCGAGCCTCGGTTCGGCCACGGATTTTTTTTGCCACCGTGAACGACAACAAAGTGGGAATCCCTCAATGACGTCAAACAAGATGGCTGTTACTATAAATATCGGCCAATGGCGTACATCTGTCGTTCTAAAGTTATCCGCATGTCTACAAACACCGTGTGGAGTAGTGCTGGACGGCTAGGTTCCCGATTATTGAAAGCTAGGAATCGTAGGAATCGACTCCGAACCCAAATACTTACTTTCTAATGACGTGATTTCTTCCGGTGGTAACCTGGTTGGCTCTAAACATTTTAATGATTTAGTATAATCTTGATTTCGGAACACTACGAAGCATCAACTTTTATTTTTCGAAAACAAGTTCTTCAACAACAAAAAAAGAAGATTTTAATGAAGAAAGTAACTGGTAACCGTAGGTTCACGTAAAAAGGAATCAGAACTTTTCTTCCGTAGCATCAATCGTGGGAATCGTATCCGGACTCGATTCTGCGCCCAGCTCTAGTGTGGAGCCAGCAGTCCGTGGGCCGACGATGCCCGTAATTATGCATGCATAACTGAGCAGGTAAGAGGCGCAAAGTTGACCGACACGATGACACCTCTCTTCTCTCTCTCTCTCTCTCTCTCTCTCTCTCTCTGCCTCTCTCTCTCTCCATCCTCTCTCTCTGTCTCTCTCTCTCTCCGTCCTCTCTCTCTCTCTGTCCCTCTCTCTCTCTCTCTCTCTCTGTCTCTCCCCCTCCCTTTCTCTCTGTCTCTCTCTGTCCCCTCTCTCTGTCCTCTCTCTTTCTCTTTCTCTCTCTCCCTCCCCCTCTCTCTCTCTTTCTCTCTCAGCCACCCTCTCCCTATCTCTCTCCATATCTCTCTACCCCTCTCATCCCCCCCCCTCTCGCCTTCCCTGAGCTAGACCGTACACTCCAGCGGTCAGTGGAGTGGTCAACAGCAGTCTCCAACGGACATCTCACAAAAGGTCGCTTCTTTTGTTTTAGTAGAGGTTTTACGGCGCTCGCAACTGCATAAGGTCATATGAGCGCCAGAAGATTAAAGGAGTTACAAGACAGTAACAAACATAAAAAAGAAGGTGGGTGAGATAAGGACGAAAGAAGAAGCAAACCACACCAGAGCACCCGCCAACCACCAACATTCAACTCAGAGATACAAATTTAAAATGTTTAACCCATGAGAAAAGGTATTATATACATGACATGTATGTCCAACATATACTGTTTTATTATGCAAACTTCGATGAAACAACACAACACGATTTTTAAATGGCATTGATATAATATAACTTATCAATTCTTTTGTTGTCATGGAAATCTAAGTAAAATGTTTGTGGTTTAGGTGATCTGGGCCAACGGTCTTGAATAAAACGTCTGTCTACCTACCTACCTACCTACCCATCTACTACCTACCTACCAACCTACCTACCCATCTACTACCTACGTACCTACCTACTTACCTACCTACCTACCTGCCAACCTACCTACCTACCTACCTACTATGACATATTCAAACTCGCGTTTCTACCGCCTCCGTGGACTAGAAGAATACAATACGAAAAGTTTGGCGGTTTAACTCTTTAAAGACGGAGCGGAAACATGATAGGAACGATCGGCAACAGACCACCAAAGGCAATGTTTTGGCACATTTTAAACTATCATACACATATGAAAAACACAAATTTAAATATTTCACAGTATGTATTCTATTGTCTGCCTTTTAAAAAACGTTTTAGATCAAATAAAAAACACAGAACTAAACATTTTGTATGAAGAAAATAATGCAGTTTATGCCTATAAACAGCACGTTTTCAAGATTTCTCGAAGGTAGGAGTGGTCCATGGACCTGAAAATACTCGTCATCAAAGGGTTAACTTTAGGGTTCTTTTGTTATCGTGAAAGGGTTAACTGTAGGGTTATTTTGTTATCGTGAAGGTTTAACGCCCCTTTCAATTCCGTAAGTGTAACGTTATATATAATGCGCAGGATATTCAAATTATGTAACGGCCAGTAACGTCCAGCTCCTTAGTTTAGTTTTAGTAAGAATTTTACGGCACTTGCAACACAATAAGGTCATATAAGTGCCGAAGATTAGAGGTGTTACGACAGAGTAGCAAACACAAAAAAGAAGGAGGGGGAGATAAGGACGATAGATGTTTGATAGGAAAAGAAGGAGCAAACCACACCAGAGCACCCGCCAACCACCCATAGTTCATCTCCGACAGGACCGAGCCGGTTGGGTGGACAGCCTAAAAAACTCCCTAACAACAACGCAAATTTAGAACGCCTCATTGGGATTCGAACCAAGGCGATCAGTTTCGTAACCCACCACAATACCAAGAGAACTAATTGGCAACCCGCAAAACTCTCGATATATACATGGAATTGTGTGTATATATATAATATATATAATATACACATGTATATTTGCTCAATGACTTTCCAGCGCCATGTTTCCACAAAAATAGCCGTGCCAGCGTTCGTATGACGTCAGCGATGAGTCAGGTTACAAAGACAGAGAAGGTGAAGGGGATAATGTGAACAAAGCAA
>NW_004798825.1:13310-14834 GCF_000002075.1 Aplysia californica | reverse complement strand
AAAGCAGTTTTTTAGCTTAATTATACAACACAACCGGTTATAATATATAGCATTGTTTGTTTCTCTGTGTGTGTGTGTCTGCAGGTATTACGAGACGGGCTCCATCAAGCCGGGTGTGATAGGAGGATCCAAACCGAAAGTAGCCACGCCCATGGTGGTGAAGGCCATCACCAAGTACAAGGAAGAGAACCCCACCATGTTTGCCTGGGAGATTCGGGACAAGCTGCTCAGTGACAATGTCTGTACCAGCGACAATGTGCCCAGTGTCAGCTCCATCAACAGGTGAGTACACACAGACGGAGAGAGTATGTGTATTTGTGTGTGTGTGTTTTTGTGTAAGTATGTGTGTAAGTATTTACATGATTATGGGCACGAGTGTATGCCTGGATGTATGTGTATATAATAATATGCTTGAATGTGTATCTGTGTTTGTTTATATAATTAAATACAAGCTTATCATCACCGTGTCTTACGCCACCCCGTCTTATCATCTCAATCATGCAGTCTCGCCTTTCAGATATTACCATAATATAAAATATCCCTATTCCCCTTGTTCTTCTATCGTTCTGATGGTTTGTTGTAAGTAAACTCACCAGATCTAAGTCTTTCCCAAAAGTAAGTTTGTCTTTTCGGGAAAATCAAACAATATTTTTTTTTTACAAACTTTAGAATTGTGTAAGTTCCCTTTTTTTTAAAAAAAAAAGAAAATGAAATCATTCTTATTTGGACAAATTTAGAATTGTGTAAATTCCCTTTTTATAGAAAATCAAACATTTTTTTTTACAAATTTAAAATTGTATAATTCCTTTTTCTGGAAAATCAAACAATTTTGCTTTTAACAAACTTAGAATTGTGTCAATATCAACAGAAACATAATTTCTATTCAATATTAAAATCATTGATCTCTGCAGGGAGATTTTTTTTTTCTCACCCGGTGTAGTAAGCGGTCAGGCAAGAATCCTTAGCACAGAATTAATTTACTGCTGTTTCAAGCACATTTTCTCCCTCGTCTTAAAACAGATTTTATAGGTACAAAAAACAATAGTTTATGCTAACTTTTCTCTTAGATATTTTAAAACTATAGATATAAAAAGACAACAGTTTACAAACATCTTTCTCTTATTTCTGTTGCAGACAATTGCGACACCCCCCTCCCCTCCCTTCCCCCATTGCCTACCAGTTTCAAAGATACAAACACAAACGTTCCACTGTCTTCCTCTTGTGCCTAAAACAACAGTTTATGAACTAAACATTTTCTCCTTGGGGTAAAAGGCGAAAAAATATTTTCTTTTTGCGCAAAAAAAGCAACAAAATATGAATAGTTTTCTCTCCTTACAAAAACAACAGCTCATTAAAATAAAAACAGTTAGTTAAAATAAAAACAGTTAGTTAAAATAAAAACAGTTAGTTAAAATAAAAACAGTTAGTTAAAAAACCAACAGTTAGTTAAAAAACCAACAGTTAGTAAAAAAACCCAACAGTTAGTTGTTTATGTAAAAAACAACTACAAAACAAAACAACCTC
>NW_004798825.1:10122-11377 GCF_000002075.1 Aplysia californica | reverse complement strand
GTTGTTGTTGGTGGTGGTGGTGGTGGTGGTGGTGGAGGTGTTGTTGTTGTTGTTGTTGGTGTTGTTGTTGACTCAACGTGGCAGCAGGGACATTTCTACAGCAACACATTATGTTGTTGTTGTTGTTGTTGTTGTTGTTGTTGTTGTTGTTGTTGCTGCTGTTTTGTTGTTGGTGTTGTTGTTGTTGTTGTCTGAAGTTTGTGCGGTAACTCAAAGTGGCAACAGGGACATTTCCACAGAAACACGTTATGTTGCTGTTGCTGTTGTTGCTGCTGTTGTTGTTGTTGCTGTTGTTGTTGTTGCTGGTGGTGCTGTCGTCAAAGTTGCCGCTAATTTATCATTCAAACGATAACGGCTACATTTCGACAGGATGTGACATTTTTGTGCAGTCAAAATCGTCGAAGCCGACGGACCACTGTTCCCTGTCGAGGAGAAATGGTCGCCTTTTAGGGCAAGCGGGCTAACCCAGATTTCGGAGGTTCGCAAAAATCTTGACCTACACCAAAAGTGGGCATTGCCCTACCTATAGGAGAAGTTTGGTACGAGAGAGTAACATACACAAAAGAAGGAGGAGAGACCAGGACGATAGATGTTAGACAGGAAAGAAGGAGCAAACCACACCAGAGCACCCACCAACCACCCATTAACACTGTGAAGACGGAGAAGAAATCGGTACAGATCACATCGGGGCACCCACCGGCCACCCAACGACATAAAAAAAAACAGATGGAAAGAGAGCATTATTAGAGAAAAACAGACAAGAGGTACTGAAAGACATAACAGGAGGAGCGGGAGGAGGAGGAAAATGAAGGAGAGGAAGCGGAGGATGAGAAGGAGAAGGCGAAGAAGGAGGAGATGGAGGAGGATGAGGAGGAGCAGGAGGAGGAGGAGGAGGAGCAGGACGAGGACGAGGACGAGGACGAGGACGAGGACGAGGACGAGGACGAGGACGAGGATGAGGAGGATGAGGAGGACGAGGAGAAGGACGAGAAGGACGAGGAGGAGGAGGAGGAAGAGGCAGAGTAAGCAATGCCGAGAGGGCACACCCTAAGACCAGAACAGAGACAAAAGCGACAATGACGCTTGTAAACTAAATCTACGGCGTGAAATAATAACAACAACAACAGTCAATACCCACCAACTCACTCACTCACCTCATCACTCCCTCCATCACCCACCCACTCACTCACTCACTCCCTCCATCACTCTCTCCCTCACCCACCCACTCACTCACTCCCTCCCTCCATTACTCCCT
>NW_004798825.1:4464-5741 GCF_000002075.1 Aplysia californica | reverse complement strand
GTAGGTAGGTAGGTGTGTAGGCAGGTGGGTAGGTAGGTAGGTGTGGGGGAGGGGGCAGGAGGGGGCTTGTATCTGGAAATTAAGTCGAATTTTGATTTTAGTGAGAGTTCTGCGGCCGGCACTTGCAACACATAATAAGTGCAGAAGATCAAAGGTGTTTTAGTTTTAGTCGAGGTTTTACGGCGTTCGCAACTGCATAAGATCATATGAGCGCCAGAAGATTAGAGGTGTTACAAGAGAGTGACATACATTTAAAAAAATAAAAGGACGAGAAGAGACAAAGACGATAGATGTTTGAAAGGAAAGAATGAGCAAACCACACAAGAGCACCCGCCAGCCACCCACGAGAAGAGACAAAGACGATAGATATTTGATAGGAAAGAAGGAGCAAACCACACCAGAGCACCCGCCAGCAACCCACAACTGTCGAATCGGAGTCCCTTACAATCCAGGACGACGATAACAACCGACAACCCCACGTGGCCACAGCAGAGATAACGACTTTTATAACAACAAGAGTTATTTCATTGACACAATAAAGCACAAAATAGGTCATTGAGTGCAGGGAAAATTTGATTAGCCAGATTGACAGATCGATTCGATAGCCTACAGAAGGAGTTTGGAACGGGGAAGGAGGGGGGGGGGGGGGGGGGGGGGGAAGAGAAAGACTCAATTGAGTTCTTTTTTTTTTCTCTCCTCTCGGCGATCAGAGAGAGAGGGAGTAAAAACAAAAAAAACAAAAACAAAGCAAAGCATAAAAAAAACAACCCCCAACCGATTACGATTAGCCATGAAAGCAATAAAATCTGACCGTGATAGCAGGTGGGTCGAGAAAAATAGATAAACAGAAGGTAGGTAGATAGGTCGGTAGGTAGGTCGGTAGGTCGGTAGGTACGTAGGTACGTAGGTACGTAGGTAGGTGGGTAAGAGGGGCAGACTCAAAGTGACCTGGGGACGCACAGTAGAGTCTGAAATGAAGTCCTGTAACCATTCGTGGGGGACGTTGACCAAGTTGGCCCTAAACAGAGCTGGAGATCCTTTGTTGCTGCCCTAAACGCCAGATGGCGTAACGTGTAGTAAGTAAGTAGGCAGGGAGATAGGTAGGTGGGTGGTAGGTGGGAAGGTAGGTAGGTAGGTAGATAGGTATGTAGGTAGGTAGGTAGGTAGGTAGGTGAGGGGGAGGGTAGGTAGGTAGGTAGGTAGGTAGGTAGGTAGGTAGGTAGGTAGGTAGGTAGGTAGGTAGGTAGGTAGGTAGGTAGGTAGGTAGGTAGGTAAGA
>NW_004798825.1:2646-4023 GCF_000002075.1 Aplysia californica | reverse complement strand
GGGGGGGGGCGGACGGACGGAGGAGAGGTTTTGAATTTCAACTTCAAGTGTGACCCTCCAAACAACACGCGTCACGATTAAGATAAGCAAAAAGAGTAACACGGTCACAAGTAGGAGAGTGACAAATCACACCCGAACACGCACCAAACCAATCGAGACAAACGAACATATTGACAAACAACAAGATGATAGTAATGTAGATAACATATCTACAGCGTCCATTCCGGTACAATAGAGCGCTATGTGCTTTATAATTGTTTAGTTTTAGTAGAGGTTTTACGGCACTCGCAACGGCATAAGGTCGTATGAGCGCCAGAAGATTAGATGTGTTACAAGAGAGTAACACACATAAAAAAAGAAAAAGGGGAAAGGAAGACGATAGATGTTTGATAGGAAAGAAGAAGCAAGCCACACCAGAGCACCCGCCAACCACCCACGCTTTATAATTGTACAATACCTTCATCCAAACTGTAATTAACAGCCAGTCATAGAGGTGTACACACATGAAGACTGACTGTTAATAACAGACATATTTATAATATTTATAGACACAGACAAACAGAAGATAGTGAGACGTTCACGCACACACGCGCGCGCACACATATACAGAAAGAGAGAGAGAGAGAGAGAGAGAGAGAGAAAGAGAGAGAGAGAGAAAGGGAGAGAGAAAGAGAAAGAGAGAGAGGGGGGAAACAGTGAACGAGAGGGAGAGAAAGAGACAGACAGAACACACAAAAACCACACACACACACACACACACACCCACACACACACAGAGACAGACAGAAAGACAGACAGACAGACAGACAGACAGCCACAGAGAGACAGACACACAGATAGGCAGACAGATAGACAGACAAACAGACAGGCAGACAGACAGGCAGACAGACAGACAGACACACACAGACACACAGAAGGAAAAACAAGTAGAAAAATCAAGTTACCTTTAAACAGGCTATCCCTTGCTCTTGATTCAGCAACTATCCAATGATATCCGAATCCAAAAGGTGCATGACGTCATAACTCTTACAACATCCGGGCCACTTGAAAGGCGTCTTGTAAAATACTCCACAGGGGTGCTATGGAAGGGAAAAAACAAATCAAAATTAAATTAATGATAAGGCCACAAGTAAGAAAGTAAATGTTAGGGTTCAAATGGTATGGTATTGTGTGGTGTGGTGTGGTGGGGTATGATATGGTATGCTATGCTACGCTATGGTTTGTTTGTTTAAGTAAGGTTTTTACGGCGCTCGCAACTGCATACGGTCATATGAGCGCCAAGGGGTGGGTGTCAACAGAGAAGTCCAAACAAGGAAACATGTTAATATCCTCCCTTTGGGAATGGCCTAAAGACAACTTCAATCAGTAGCACTGCCC
>NW_004798824.1:68036-68897 GCF_000002075.1 Aplysia californica | reverse complement strand
GGTGAAAGTCGAGAGAATGTCCCCATCTTAACCCAATACCCATATCAATGGGCCACCACGCACCGTATGCGACATTTTGAGTCACTCATATTGTTTTTTTTTTAATTAAAAAATTATCCCTTGCCCATTTATATCAGATTGACGCCATCTGATAAGTAGAAAAAAATGCGTATGATTGTGCACGATAGTGTATTACGTGCATACTTAGTATGACATGTAGCTGTTACAGATAGAGATTCATGGATTATAGATGTAAGTGAATGAACTGGGAGCGATGAAGGTTTTTACAAATAATGGTGGTGATGAGAGATGATGTGGGGTTGCGTTTAAGTAATGTTAGCGTTAGTCTTAACTTCCTCTGCTCCAATGAGTCACGAGGGATGTTGGCACCCTCTATCCCGTCCTCTACTTGCACCATCTTTAATAATGTCACCGTGAGGTTCTGAAATGGTGGGCACAGTCTCTGCCAAGGTGACATTGTTAGTGTTAATAGCCTTTCCATCCGGCCAAGACAAGTGTCGAGAGGACTTAAGTAGGAAGACAGTACAGTGGCAGGTGTGTTCGGGTATTTTTAAGAGGGTTGTCACAGACATTGTTGGTTACCAAGGTATGTCTTGCGACACTGAACAAGACGGTTTTTATTCGAATTATTAGCGCCGAGACTAATTTTGTGCAGTAAATGTTTGCGCTTTGGTCCATTCCGGGAGATTTCGAAGGAGGGGGGGGGGCATGCCAGCCTGAGATTAAAACAAAAATCCTGGAAGGTTTCTTCTTCTTCTTCTTCTTCTTCTTCTTCTTCTTCTTCTTCTTCTTCTTCTTCTTCTTCTTCTTCTTCTTCTTCTTCTTCTTCTTCTTCTTCTT
>NW_004798824.1:64839-67688 GCF_000002075.1 Aplysia californica | reverse complement strand
TTCTTCTTCTTCTTCTTCTTCTTCTTCTTCTTCTTCCTTCTTTTCCTCCTACTCCTCACCCTTCTAGTCCACCTCCTTTTTATTTTTCTGCATTGGCATACGAAACAAATTCTAACATTTAAATGTTTCTCTATGGTTAAAAGGCTGGAAATATGAAATACCACGACTGCAATTATAATGCAACATAAAAAAAATAAGTTGTTATTAGACTATTTTGGTGAAATGTTTAATTCGCATAGTTTCAACAGAATCATTTATGTGCATGACAGGCAATATTTCACTTCCAGCTCGTGAAATGTCATTGAGACGTTTAACAACGGGGCAGATGTCATGTCAACTTTATACAGTCAAGCAGAAATTAGTTTTTTATCGGCAGTGGAGCTATATTTGTCAAAGCCCTTGAAATTTTAACCAAATCATTTCTTTTTTCAACATCCACTACTCCTCCCCTACCTCCTCCTCCTTTATTTTAAAAAAAAATTAATTAATTATTTTTGGTAAGTGTTTTACGGCGCTCGCAAACTGCATACGGTCATTTGAGCGTGCGGGACACACCTAACATTTTCAGTTGGAAGGAAATTTTGAATTTTGTCCGGGTGGCGGCCCTAGCCTACTCTTATCGATATTTGACCACCAAGGGACCTTTAACGTGCGCAACCTGCACACGGGACCTCTGAGATTTTTCGCCCTTGTCCGAGAAGGCTAGGTGAAGATCTTTCCTACCAGAAAAATCAGGGGTGTTGCTGAAAGACAGCAGTAAGACGGAGCCAAGGAATAGCTGTGGAAAAGCTATAGAAAGAGTCAGGAGCCCAGAGGAGGGGGCAAAGGAGGTGAGGTGGTGAGGGAAGAAAGAAGATACGAAAGCAGACGACAGAATATTGGTAGAGAGCAGGAAAGGTTGTAAAAGGAGACAATTTTAGAAGATAAATATTTTCGGTTGCTTCCCGGATTCAAACCCGGGACCTTTGAATGAGAGGCCAACACCATAACCTCTAGGCGACGATACCCCCTTCACCCCCTCCTTTATCTCCTCCTCTCCCTTCTGTTTCAAATAATATGAGTCTTCCTAGCATCACACTCATTTGCAGAAAAACAATACAAAAATAACAACAAAACAAAACTATCCCCCCCATAAATATCGAAAGCAAAATGCTCTGCTGCTTCACCTTCTTTGTTTTGATTGTTCCCCCCCCCCCCAAAAAAAAAGCAAAGGAAAAAACCCAAGTCAAAACCTTTCCCAACAAACTCTCAATTTATTTCCATGACAACCTACAGTGACATTCCATCCCATCTTCGAACAAAAGGCGTAATATTAATGCCAACCTCATTTTTGTTTGATTGTATCAGATTGCATAAAAAGTAACTACTGTGAAAGCAGATTTTAATAGAGGGAAACAATAAAATGAAAAAAATACTTCTGATCAATCTCTTTTCGCACGGGAATTCACATCCTTTAGACTGCCATACTGTTATGACACCGATCTGGGTTTCAGAGGCTGGATCTAGCTTTCATGGCTATGTGGTTTACATTTTATTCTATTTTATTTCAAATTCGTACATTTAAACGCGCCTTCTTCCGCCAAACCAAAATAAATAAATACATTTTTAAAAACAAATTAATTAAATAAAATAATTTATTTATAAATAAATAAAAATTTTAAAAATAAATAAATTTATAAACACAATTTAGAACATTTGGGAAGCGGACTGTTTTGGCCAACCATGACCGAAAGGGATACAACATCCCTGCTGAAAGACCGAGATACTATTTCACAAAAATCACCCCACTCGGGAATCAAACTCCGGTCTCCTGTGCGCGACAGCGAGTCGCTAACCGCTACATCACAGACATTAGTGTGGTCACAATATTATGCGTCACGCGTCGTCTTCAGATCATGCGTTATCATCACAGTCTACGCCCAGAATCTCACGGGTCTTGATAACCATCGTGAGACGGCAGACGGGTCGAACAGATTGTTATTCAAATAATATAGTACTGCGGCATTTCCTTTAATGGAAGCAACAGGGATCGATGGTGAATAAAGCAGAAGAGAAAAAGCGCATATCACTTATTGTAACGGCATGTCGGGTGTAATATGTCAGGCGTGCTGACAAAATGAGTTACTTCTCACAGTTCACAAATTATGCAGATATTGGTCAAAAATCGACACTAGGGTCAAATCTGTAGATTTTCTATTGATGTCATATTCTTTAAGTATAACATGCTTTTTTATTATTTCGTACTTATTGTAAAAACTTCACCTAGAAGCGTGATTGACGATTTCCATAGGGCTCGAATCCGAGAAGTAACTACTTACCATTCACATATATTTAGAATACAACTCTGACGGATCGTGTCAAGCATTTAAAAAAAAATTAGAATATTCCCCGAAATCTGCTGCAACTAAAACAGCTGACCGTAATGTCAACAGTCTAAAGCTTTCATGAGAAATAACTTTAAAAATACGCTAAACAATGATTCGAAATAATAAGAATTATCAACAGTGTTCCTTTCGTGAAATTGTTACAAATAAAATCAACTCCAATCTTTTTAAAATTGATCTAAATAAGAATTATTGGTGAGTTTCTTTGTAAAAGTTGATGATAGTGCGCTTTATTAATATCCGCTACGATTATTGTTACTTCTCTATGCCTCGAAACACTGAAAAATTTCCAGCAAACTCCGCCCCCGTCCCCTACCCCAAATCTCCTTCCCTGTCCATCCCCCAACACCTATCTCTCAAGAAAAAAGTATTGATAAATAAAATGTACTAATAAAACCACCACCAACATTTTAGAAAGATAGAAACAACAAATTAAATACACACACACACACACACACGCACATG